>NC_135999.1:32617798-32827262 GCF_048128805.1 Centroberyx gerrardi
ACAAAGTGTACCACAGAGTAACACAAAGGACCATAAAGTACCACAAAGTGTACCACAAAATAACACAAAGGACCATAAAGTACCACAAAGTGTACCACAAAATAACACAAAGTAACACAAAGGACCATAAAGTACCACAAACTGTACCACAAAGTAACAAAGAACCACAATGTGTACCACAAAGCGTGCCTAAAAGACCCACAAAGAACCACGTTGTTTGGTTCTTTGTGGCACTTTGTGGGGTACTTTGGAGTATTTTGCGGTATGCTTTGTGGTACTTTGTGGTACTTTTTGTGTTACTCTGCGGTACTTTGTGGTTCTTTGTGCTATGTTATGGTACTTTGTGGTACTTTATGGTGCCCTGTGGTATTTTTTGTGGTTCTTTGTAGCTCTGTGTGGCTCTTCGTTGTACTTTATGGTACTTTGTAGAGTTTAGTAGGACCCCCTGCCAGCTTTCCATTCAGTCTGTTTCCAACTCTCTCGCTCTGTTTCCTTCTCTGCATGTCTCCACTCTCTCTTTCTTTTTCAATATCAGCCATGTTATGTTTCATACCTATACCTCTATTTACTCTGTTCTTATTCCGGTCTGTGCCATTGCTACATCCCATTCATTGCTGCTGCAACGACCCAATTTGCTCGTGGGGATGGATCATTAAAATGTAATCTAATCTAATTTAATCTAATCACTATATCTTTCTCACATCCCTCTTTCTCTATCTCCGTCTCATTTCTCTCTCTGCATCTTGCTATATTCAGTCTAAGCCATTCTATTCCTGTCTCCATAAAGAGTTGCAGATGTGTGTGTGTGTGTGTGTGTGTGAGAACAGCTGGTTTAACACTCAGACTCTGCAGCCGAGAAAAACATCGATCAATAGACTGTTAAAATTGAAGTCTGATCAAAACTGACAGCATTGCCATTGTGTATATGTGTGGTTTTCTGTGGGCGTACATACTGTATGTGTGTGTGTGTGTGTGTGTATGTGTCTTTGTGTCTGAGTGTGTGTGTATATGTGTGAATGTGTATGAATGTGTGTGTGCATTTTCAGGTGTGGATGTGTGAATGTGTGTGTGTGAACGTGTGTATGTGTGTGTCTGTGTGTGTGTCTGTCTGCCAGGAGAGACTGTGAAGCTAATAGTTTTTTATTTTATTTTCCTGTTACTCAACTCTTCACCTCTGGATCTTGCAGAGGGTCTGCGGGTATATTTCCAGTTTTTAGTTTTTCAATTTTTCAGTTTTTAAGTCTTTATGAAGTGAAACAACACCTTTTCAACTGATTTTAAGAATAAGGGAAATAAATAATCAAAGGTTAGACTAAACTACATTATGAAGGCAAAATAACAGCAGTATCATTAGTAACAGCAGTAAAAATGTGTTGTAGCTGAAGGGGAATTTGATTTGATTTTGTATTCACTCACTAACCCAGCATGCATTTTGAGTTGAGTGGCCAGTAGCGTTCGACTGATATGGGTTTTTGAAGGCTGATGTCAATATTTTTTTTGATACACAACTTTGTAATGCTCTCATGTTTGTGAAGCTGTCAATAGCCGATATTTTGTGCCGATATTCAAAAACTCTTCACTGAAAGTCATACTAAAATAGTGAAATAGTATTAGGTGGATGAGCAGCTCCTTAAAGGAATAGTTCACCCAAAAATGAAAATTCAGTCATTATCTACTCACCCTCAGTTGAAACACAGGTGAAGTTTGTTAGTCCATAAAACAGTCCCGGAGCTTTCCAGCACAACTTCGTAGCAGCGCTCTCCAAAACAACTGAAGTCTTTGGGGGCCGATCTGTAGAGTTCCAAAAAGAGCAGAAAAAGAACAAAAAATATCCATAAAATTACTCCATCCACCGATATTGACGCCATTGCAAATCTTCACCACTCTCCTCCACTGCCGTGTAGATAATTTTCATTTTTGGGTGAACTCCTTTAAAGGGTAACTTCGGTATTTTTCAACCTAAGTGACTAAAGGGGACAACAATTTTTGAAATTGGTCCAGTATTGAGTGAGATCGCTTCAGCCGGCAGCCGCGAAACGAGCTGCAATGTAATCCGACGGGGCAAATCGCACCGTCAATGTACGTCCACTAAAAGTGGACGTCTGTGTGTAACCAAGTCTCGCGAGAGTTGAGTTGTTGCAGGAAGTTACACACAGACCGGATCAAGTGAAAGGTAAAGAAAAACGTTTCATTTCTTTGTAGGGTCCTTTCCATAATGTTGTCAGACACTTATAATAACAATCTGAGCCTGTCAGTGGCAAAAACAAGCACTTTTAGTGGACGTACATTGACGGTGCGATTTGCCCCATAGGATTACATTGCAGCTCGTTTTGCGGCTGCCGGCTGAAGCGATCTCGCTCAATACTGGAGCAATTTCAAAAATTGTTGTCCCCTTTAGTCACTTAGACACAAAAAGATGGGAAAATAGGGTCCAGGTTGAAAAATACCGAAGTTACCCTTTAAGGCAGAGTGAGGCAGGTTTCACTGCAGGTTTTGCAGACTTTTAGAGAGTAAAGTCCTCCCACACCACACTGGAATGATTTCTCTGGTCTGACATCTGATATAAAAACAGGTGAGCCAGTGTATTTCAGACACTGGGTGGATTAGCAGGTCCTTGAAGCTACACTAAGCGATTTTTTCTGACCACTAGAGGGTGACAGCAACCGCAACACATTTTGTAAACACACAGCAAAGCTACTAGGCGATGGAAGCCCTTAAGGACAAACCGTGCATAAAGCTAATGGCTAAAATAAACGTACCTACGGAGAAATATCGGCAGTTACCAGTCTCGCTTTGCCAGATTTTTCTCCCGCTGAAGGTTACATGTCCCACAATGACACGTGAAGAGGCAGGTAGCAAGTTTACTAGTTGAAAACGTTTACTCGCTCGCTTCATCAATTCGCCATTACTCGGGCCGAATTTGACAACAAGCTTTAGGAAAGAGGTGAAAACAACAACACAGCTGGTCCACGTGTGTGGCTGTTTGTTTACATCATTACGTCTCACGGAAATCTCCACGTAGCACACGTTAGTTTCAGGATTGGTTACAAGGTCTGAAATCGCTTATTGCAGGTTTAAGGCAGGATGAGTTTCATTTAATCAGAAATACTTTATTGTCTAGCTGTGGTCATGTAGGAACCTCCGTCATATCAGAGATAGATAACATTGACTGGACCAGATGTGATTCTAAATAAAAGACCAATATCCGCCCCATATACAGTGTCTACCATTGGTTGTAGGTGGGATGTCGCCTTCCTCTCCATGCATGTAGAATAGCCCAGAACTATTTCAGCCTCCATCATAACAAGTTCAGACTGATGGCTTATGTCCCACATGAGACAGTAATTGTTTACGTTTGTAAGACATTTAAATCCAAAGCTGTTTTGTGCTGGAAACATTTAAAGCACTTGACAATGACATCAGCAGCTGGTGTTTTGGAGGTAGCATGCTGTGGTTACACATTGGCAGCCCTAGTGTAAACTAGCTCTGTGTGTGTGGGTGTGTGTGTGTGTGTGGGTGTGTGTGTCACGCCAGACACACAATCAAACACTTGACTGTTAAACAAACATGCAGCTACAAAGAATTTTTAACTCTTCTGCACACACACGCACGCACACACACACACACACACACACACACACACACACAGAAAACACAAACTATCCACTCTTGATAAGACCACCAAGATAGTAGTTTGTTTGGCAGAGAAGCCTTGGTTACCGAGACAGAGTTCAGATGCCCCTGCAACACACACACACACACACACACACACACACACACACACATACACACACACACTCATTTTCAAGTACACAAACAGGAGAGCTAGGCTGACGACAGGTCTAAAGGGAACTCCAGTCATTTAGCTGATGTGACGTAAGTGACACAAAAGCCACTTGGGCTTTTGTGGCTTTTGACAGACCCACTGGTTGTTATGAGGATGGAACCTGAGAGCTTCTGCTTTCAGGACATTCTCTGTAGCCAATGGGTCACGCTGCTGCCCCTAAATAAACAGGATCATTATGAGGAAATTAATGATGATTTCAAATTTGGTCGAGCGATTCAGAGAGTCTGGTGTTGCTCTAGTCAACGTCTTGTTCTCGCTCGGAGAAACAATCGAGCCAATCAGCGCCTTTGCGGGCAGGACAAAAGTTTGAATCGTTCATGCAATGGTTTTAGATAGATTTGCTGAAATCAAGCTCCTTAACCAACATATTGTCTTTGCAAGAACGATATTCAGAGCGGCCGGATATGTCACTCACTAGTGATTGGTTAGGGGAAAATCTTCTTCTGTTTCTTCTTCTTCTGTTTATTCCAAACAAAAAGGAAACATAAAACACGACGCCGGGAGAGCAGAAATTGTAAAAGCTTTAACCTCGTCTTCCCTGCCGGCCACGCCACTGGGTCCATAATTACAAACGCAGGTTGCACGGCCAAGCTTTGTTCAAACCCACAGAACTTTATTTTAAATTCTAGTCAAGTTTACAAGTTTTCCAAAGACACCAAATATGTCATGCTACATACAGGGAAATGTGTATATAATGATGCACAAACATCTAGATTTTTTCCATTTGATGTAATGGTGCAGCCATAAAAACTTGTATTTGAATATTTCATTCAATATAAGCAGCTAGAGCTTCAAGAAAGCATTGGAACAGCAGATACAGAATATGGATGTGATGTTGTTGTACAGTTAGGGTAAAGTCAGCTAAAGTCAGGGTACAAGGGGTTAATGCACTGACTAAAGGTTGAATCACTATTGTTTGGTATCAGTCAGTGATAGAAAGTAGCAAAATGAACATTCATATTCATACACCATATAGTAATTGCCTGGTTATGGCTTCATCATGCACCACATGGACACAATATCCCATCAGTTCCTCATCCAATAGTTTTGGTTCCTTTGGACAAGTTAATGCATCAGAATTTATAATATAATATAATATAATATCCCCACTGTCTAATTATAAGTCATTCATAATATTATCTTACAACACAGTAAAATTTGATCTTCACTGTCTCAAAGGAAATTCAGTTTGCAAGGCCAGCACAGAAAATCACACACGACTGTGAGTGACGTATAAAATTATATTTATAGCATTTCTAGCACACATGATGGGCAATATAATGACTTTAAAAGCATGGTGGATTTCCTTTCTTTTATGTGTTGCGTGTCTGAATATCTGACAGGTCTTTTCCATGTCTGCTCTAAGTGTTTTACCATCTGCGCTCAACCTTCAAGCTTTCTTCTACCACTGTTCCACTGGCTCCGCTTGCTCTGGAAAATGTTTGATGGCTACCGATGCAGCATGTGAAAAAGGAGTTGTGCATTTTTTTTGAGAGAGTTTAAAAGTTGTTAAATATCCTGCAGACATTGAATATCCCATTAAAGTAATTGAGAAAATCTGCTTAGGTTTTCCCATTGGCACCTATGTATGTTTAACATCTGACAGCGCATTATCAATGGTTTGGCTTGGTTCTGGCAATCAAGAAATAGTTTCTACTGTACATGTGTGAGACTTGGACTCGAGTCAGACTCGAGTCACAATTTTAAGTGCTTGAGACTTGACTTGATGCATGAAGAGAAGACTTGAGACTTGACTTGACTTGGGTTCTGGTGACTTGAGACTTGACTTGATGCATGAAGAGAAGACTTGAGACTTGACTTGACTTGGGTTCTGGTGACTTGGGACTTGATGCATGAAGAGAAGACTTGAGACTTGACTTGACTTGTGTTCTGGTGACTTGGGACTTGACTTGATGCATGAAGAGAAGACTTGAGACTTGACGTGACTTGGGTTCTGGTTACTTGAAACTTGACTTGATGCATGAAGAGAAGACTTGAGACTTGACTTGGGTTCTGGTGACTTGAGACTTGACTTAATGCATGAAGAGAAGACTTGAGACTTGACTTGGGTTCTGGTGACTTGAGACTTGACTTGATGCATGGAGAGAAGACTTGAGACTTGACTTGACTTGGGTTCTCGTGACTTGGGACTTGACGTTGACTTCGATGACTTGAAAAAGTTTCTAAAGTCTTGACTTGAAATATTGTGTTTGTGTAAATGACTTAGATTGAAAGTGATGAGATTTGTTCCAGCAGACGACTGAATTTAAATTCTGTTTTCTGAATTTGTATGGAATGATTGAATTTATTGAAGTTGAAACTGATTATAGAAATCAAACTCATGATGCTCTTACCAAGTTTTTATCCTATTAAAACCATATTGCATTGAAAAGTCCTAGATATTTAGTTTTCTTTAAGATATTAAATTGATACTGGACTCTTGATTTGTTCTGACTTGACTTGCTGCTCTACATTTAGACTTGAGACTTGACATTAATGACATGGACTTGATTTGAGACTTGACTTAACCCTAACCCTCGAGCAAAGCTGACTTGGTCACACCTCAGTGTCAGCTTTCTATAGCCGCTTTTCCACCGCATGGTACCGGCTCAACTCGCCTCAACTCTACTCGCTTTTGGTAGTACCACTTGGTTTTCCACTGCAGATAGTACCCCCTCAATGTGAAATGTGAAATATGAAAAAAAGAAAACAATTCTGTGAAAGAGATTTGTTCTGAACACAGTAGACTTCAAAACCTTTATCTGTTAATATCATATTGAAGATTGCAGTATATTAACGGGAACATCCACCCCAAAAACAGAATGAACATACTGTATGTTATCCCTTTGATCTAAGACAGTGAAGACAGTTCAGTTTTGATTTGTGAACATAAACAAATCTTTGCCAAAGGCTTGAAAGAAGAGAGGGAAAACTCTCGGGAGGCAAATCCTGGAGCATTTCCCAGGGCTTTAAAGTGAGATACAACCTATTTCTATGGAAAAGCCCAAGAAAAGATCGAAAGAGTCCGCAGACGAGTGGATGACTGACAGCGGATTAGGACCGTTGTTCTCTGGTTTCAAGCTTTGGGAGAGACTCGCTCATGTTCACAAATATGAATTGAGCTGTCTGAGATCCCATGGATTTTAATATGTTAAGTTTTGTGTTTACATTTGTGTAAATCCTGTTGCTGCCCACTGTTTTCTCCAGCTTGTCATCTGCAGGCTGATTTGGTCTTGCTGTTGTTTTACGTCCAATCTGAAATCATTAGATTAGCTGATTAGATCACCGGTGCCAGTGACATACTAGGGTGTGTGTGTGCGTGTGTTTCGATCGCTCTCTGATCCAGCGTCAGTGAGTCATGTTGTGATTCAGATGGTATTTTGACACCAACGTATTAATTCTGACGTTATTTACAGGAAAAAGTGGAGAAATGGAAAAACCCTGTCAACTATTCATAAAATACGATGGTCAGTTTGACATTCGATAAATCCAAACATTGTCCAATAAAATCATGAAACAGCATCACACGCTTCATTATAAACTACACGGGAAGTTTATTGAGTTATAATGCAGTTAAGATTAAACTGATTATTTTGGGGTTACGTATGAATCACTTGACATTGCTTGAAATTCACTGCAAATTTTGAGACATATGCAGAACGTAAACAAATTACGGAAATGACCATATTCTGTTCCTTTCTGCTTCCTCTTCTTCTTGACATTCATTAAAACATGAAGGCTGTCATCTGGATATGTAACGTACATTATAGTTGCGATATAATCCTAGCCAACATGGTCTGTATTTGAAGTGCAATCCCAGACTCAAATAGAGAAAGAGAGAGAGAGACATAGAGACATACAGAGACATAGAGAGAGAAGGCAGGTGAGAGAGACAGGCAGGCAGTGCTGAGCGTGTCACACATAAAAAAATAATGCTTTCTACTCCCTGGGAGCAGTAATTCATTACACTACTTGTTATATTAGTTCTCTGTTCCTCATCCTCTCTTCCTTCTAAAATCAAGATCAGTCAGTTTCTTCTCCTGTGAACAATCAGGAAACCAAACAGTGTTGATGTCCAATGTTCCTGTTGTCCTTTTACTGGAGAGAATCAAAGTAGTGAGAATACTTCCACCCAGAGAAAGATAACTTCTGTACCATTTCTCATTAAACTAGTGGGAATACTTCCATTTAGAGAAAGTCAACTTTTGTACCATTTCTCATCAAAGTAGTGAGAATATTTCCACTCAGAGAAAGTCCACTTTTCTACCATTTCTCATCATCTTTACAGGAGATGGAATTTTATCAATATATAAAGGAGCTGCTCTTGTCAGTGGTGGACATTTCATTTTCAAACTCTTCCGTTCCACCTGTGGTCGCCCTCATGGTGAATGTGACAGAGGTATCAAGTGGTTTTCTTCAGAAATTGCAAGCAGCGCATTGAGGTGAAAGCTTTGAGTAGCCCAGTGTGATAAAAGCACAAGACTCAGCAATACAACTCTGCGGTCGGTTTGGTCGGCTACTGTATTCGTGGTGATGGATGTCTTTTTCCTACTGCTCGTCCATCGTCTTGCGGTGTGATTCACTGCAGTCAAAACCAAACATCTACCAACCAGCACAACTCTCATCGGCAGCCTGGGCCAAATTCAAATGTTACAACACCTATATCTTATATTTTTGTTTTATTACATATGTTTTTTTTTTCCCTCATAGGCCTCAAACCACAAAATTTTTCTGTGCTGCTATTATGAATGCATTTTCAGTGGAATAAATACCAATAGCAATATATCTGTGAAACTTTTTTTTTTTTTTTTTTGGATTGAAGCTTCCAATAGCTGATATTTTACGCTAATGTTCGTTATCATTAAATTTGACCATTTTCATACCGAACATTTCCAAAACATGACAAGTATTGAGAGTTTCCCCCAGTGTTTTATTGTTGTCAGGGTGTAAAAGCCTCTGAAACAACATTTAGACCATGGGACACTAATACTCCAATGAAGCCCAAGTTAAATAGCAACATGCATCTATCTCAACTATCTCAATACATCTTCTCTTCTAACAGTCTGTCCAATTACAATAGCTCCTTGATCTATTGGCACCTCTCTAAGGAAAGGAAATGGAAATGAGTTCATCGATGTGATAAGCTTAAAAAGGCCTGGTCATAATCCGGCTAACTCTGACTAAGCCTGCATTTTTGCAGGATTGAGCTGAAGGAGCTGTTGCTCTGGTAACAAGTTAAAGTAATTGTTAAGCTTGCTTCAAGGATGGAAAATCCCACGTTTCATGTCAAATTGTCAACAAACGCGTCCGGGTAACTCAATCAGTTAAGTTCAAGTTGAGAACTGAGTTTTACATAAACAGGTACATAAAAATCAGAGTCAAGGAGTATAAATTCAACCCCAGCTTCCACCTCGTTTACCTTTTATTAAAAAAAAAATGGATATCGTCCAGTCAGTGTTGTCTGCCTGTGATATGATGGAGGTTCCTCCCTGACCACAGCTGTGTTTTTATTATATCAGATGTCTGAGCAGAGAAATCATTCCAGTGTGGTGGGAAGATTTTACAGATTTGACAGTCTGTAAAACCTGCAGTGAAACCTGCCTCATTCTGCCTTAAGGAGCTGCTAACCCACCTGAAACTATTTCGTTAGTCTGGCTTTCAATGGAGAGTTTTAGTGTCCCATGATGGTCTAAATGCTGTTTCAGAGGCTTTTCCACCCTGACAAAAACAATGGGATAAAAATTGTCAATTTTAAAGGAATTGGAGTTTTCAGCTACAGTATCGGCCTTCCAAAACAGCTTCAGTCAAACATCCAGGAAACATTAACAGCAGCAAAGACCAAAATGGTGAATTTGGTCACCCCAGAGGTGAACTGGTGGTAAAACGCTAGCTGATCTCATGTCAGCCCATTGACTCATCAGTCAGCCTTGTAATGCTCAGTCCAGCTTTAGAGCAGGAAACTATAGTTCCTATTTCAGGTGACAGCAGGCTTTTATTTAGAGCCGCTGTATTGTCAATTGTTTCTGCTCCTTTTGAGTCGATGTGTGACGGCAGAGACAAGGCTTTTTCCCACGTGAAGGGGAGGGAGACATGGACGCTTGAGTGTGTGTGTTCTGTGAAAATAGGCATACATGCGTTCATGCACGCACACACACACACACACACACACACAACGGCACATACACATGCAGTCAGGGGAAACAGACAGAACACATATATACAGAAAGAGAGATGAAAACACATATACTGATGTACGCACACACACACACACACACACACACATACAGTTCATACACACGTAATGAGACAGATGAAAACAAGGTAGACAGAAACACACACATACACTCATACATACAAACTGATGGGGGAAACAGACAGGACATATACAAGAAAGACACACAAACACATACACATGTGGACACACACACACACACACACACACACACACACACACACACACACACACACACTAATACACAAATACACACATTGTTTCTCGTAGGAAATGGAGCGTTGTGTGTGTTATCTCTGCAGTGCTTGTAAACAGAGCTACGGAGGCAGTAAAATACAATGGACTGCTTCACTCGCTGTCAACGCACTGTTCAACTGGCCTCAAACAGAGGCCAGTGTGTGTGTTTGTGTGTGTGCAAGGGCCTTGCTTCCTGTGAACAGTCGTATTGTTCCTGTCCGAGTGATTGTGTGGTTTCAAAGTCTTGAAAACAGATCGATGTTTAACGTATACAATGGTATATTTCTGATTGTTTTGAAGGGCCTAGGAGGTTCGATAACATTTGCATACAGTAGCCATATATTTGTCAAAGAACGATAATTAATAGGCTAATTGTGAACATATTCTAACAAGTGAACATGTGCTGTGTGTTTGTTGCGTCTCTATGTTTTAGTTTATGTTAACTAAATTCCTCGGAGCATGTGAAAATGAGGGTTAGTTGTCTTTTCACTATGGTTCTTTGGCTGTATTGGCTACTAGAAGTTAATGGCCAGTACTGATGTTTTTGGATTGAAGCTGCCAGTAGCAGATATTTTGTGCAGATATTCAATATCTTTACATTTGACCATTCTCATGCCAAAATATTCCAACAAATGCCCAACAAGTTTCCCCCAGAATTTCATCAGGTGGAAGAACATCCGAAACTACTACTACTACTACTACTACTACTACTACTATTAATACTACTACTACTACTACTACTACTACTACTACTACTACTACTACTACTACTACTACTATTAATACTACTACTACTACTACTACTACTATTAATACTACTACTACTACTACTACTATTAATACTACTACTACTACTACTACTACTACTATTAATACTACTACTACTACTACTACTACTACTACTACTACTACTACTACTACTACTACTATTAATACTACTACTACTACTACTACTACTATTAATACTACTACTACTACTACTACTATTAATACTACTACTACTACTACTACTACTACTATTAATACTACTACTACTACTACTACTACTACTATTAATACTACTACTACTACTACTACTATTAATACTACTACTTCTATTACTACTGTTACTACTACTATTACTACTACTGCTACTACTATTACTACTGTTACTACTACTACTACTACTGCTACTACTATTACTACTGTTACTACTACTACTACTATTATGACTACTTTTGCATTCTTGTGTAGAAGCTGATCAAAATGTCCATTCAAGTCCATTCAGGCTTCTCATAGACAACCAGTGTAGTATTGATCAACTCTACAATAAATATGTAATCAATCAAACTGCATCGTATCCATCATATCAGAGGTGGACCACACTGACTGGACCACATCTGATTTTTAATAACGGGACAATATCGGTCAGATATAACTGATAACTGATGTTAACCAAGGCCTATGGCCTCTAGTTAACTCTCTCATCCCCGGCAATTATTGCTATTATTATTTTCTGTTCTTGTTTTATTTGTTTTGTCTGCCTCACTGTGTAAAGCGTCCTTGGGTCTCTTGAAAGGCACTATATAAATCTAAGTTATTATTATTATTATTATTATTATTATTATTATTATTATTATTATTATTATTATCAATATATCGGATTAGTATCAGGGATCGAACCAACAAACTCTCAACAACTAGGCGGCCTTCGGAATTTACCTGAAAATCATCTGCCCCATACTGTATGATCTCACAGTAGGTCTAGCTCTATTTTAACAGAGCAAACCCAATCTCTAGGATTTGAATCTGGATTTCCATTTCTAACTTGCATTAAATCCCATATTGCAGATAGAGGATGAATGTAGATTGTGTCTAGATGAGACATCTAGCCACATTTAATACACCCAAACGCAAATGTGGTTACACCTAAGGAGGACTGGACACTGATTATTTCCAAGCTACCTTCAACTCTAGAACTCAGAATAATACAATACCTCAGGATCTCACAGTATATGAACACTGAACACAAACACAGGAAAATACCCAGAACACAATTACTTTTCCCTTTCTCTTTTCACACACACACTCACTGGAGTCACTGGAATTTCCCAGACAGCAGTATCAGCTTTCATCAGACAGCGCTCCTGTTTTCACACTTCACACACTCTTGCTCCCTCGGGATCTGCTTGTGTGAGTGTGTGTGTGTGTGTGTGTGATGGGGGTAGGCTGAAGTTTGGAGGTGTCAGGTATTCTGATTCCTGTTTAAATGTGCTTTCGCTTTTGGATATTTGTCCTGTCATCACGTCCACTCAGAGAAAGTTAGTTCCACAAGAAAGCACCGATAAATCTGAATTAAAATTTTAATAGTTCCTTTTTATGCTAGGTCAGTTCTGTGACTGTAGGAGTACAAAACCCATACAAAACCCATTTTTTAATGATTAGATTAGAAACACGTGGACGTCAGTGTGGAAATGCTGTTCTTAATTCCTGAAAAGTTGACTATGTAGATGTAGGAGTTCATCCAACAACAGGGACAGGTTTTCCTGTGGGCACAAGGATGAAATTCACAAATCCAAACAATCATAAAGCTAAAGATCTGACAGAAAACACAACAATAAACAATAAACCCAGTGGGGTGGTATCACATATAGAACACAATGAAGCTGACAGTCAATAAAATTTACATGAGATCATAATCCAACATGATATATATGGTAGAGAGAGTATCAAAATGAGGGTTTGATTGATATGGGTTTTTGAAGGCCAATACTGATATTTTTGGAGTGAAGCTGCCAATAGTCGGTATTTTGTCCCGATATTCAATATCATTAAATATGACCATTTTCATGTCCAAAAACTACAGAAAAATTCCAAGCACTGAGTATTTCCCACAGAACTGTATTCTTGTCAGGGTAGAAAAACCTCTGAATCAGCATTTAGACCATCATGGGACACTAAAACTCTCCATTGAAACCAGACTAATGAATTAGTTTCAGGTGGGTTAGCAGAGTGGGTTAAGGCAGAGTGAGGCAGGTTTCACGGCAGGTTTTACACACTGTTGAGTAAAATCCTCCCACACCACACTGGAATGATTTCTCTGCTCAGACATCAGATATAGAAATATTGTCATAGAACCAATGCAGGTGGAGGTAGGGGTGGAAAAGGGAAGCTTGGCCAACACCAACCTAAGCAGCATCAGTCTCTGTGTGCAGCAGCAATGAGTGTGAAGCAGGTCAGTTTACAGTAAATACACTGTCTTCTTGTCAGTGTTTGATGGTTATTGGTGTGTGTCGTGACACTACCACACAGACTAGGCAAGGAGGAGATATTGATCTTGTGACTTTGTTTAAACCTTGATAACAACTAACTTATTAGGTTCTTTTAAAATGTGTGGTGTGTGAATGGTATATCCTCTGTGGGCCCACAGAGGATATATTAATTTGTGAAGTGATTGTACATTTGTTTTAGCTGATAGTTGTGTTGTTGGTTTCACATGAAACTCAAATGACTAGAGATGTTTTAATTGTCAAACGTCTGCTGTTCAGCCTCTAACCAGCAATCAAAAGTTTTGTGTTCTCCGAATAAATTTAAAGTAATATTGGAAAAACTGTCCATGTTTCTATGTTTTGGAGTGTTTGTCTGCAGTAACAAAGGAGTATTGTCTTTGTGCCACAAGGTGCCACTTATTTTGGATAGAAAATTAATATGATTAGATGTGAAGCTGTGGTCTGTTATTCAGAAATAATTGAATATGCTTGTTGGCCATGTAATGTGTAAACACAAAGCCATGCAATGACAACATTAGAGATGTTAGTCAAATGATCCGTGATGGTATCTCTTCTCTTTTTTCTGCAGGACTCTCCACCAAAGCCAGACATGGAGCAGAGATTGCGTTCAGCCTCCAGTGTGGATGAGCTGATGAGTCTCGTCTATCCGTCTTACTGGGCTGCCCTTAAGTGCCGCTCTAAACTTTCTGCTGCCTCCGCCGGTACCGCCAGATCTGCCTACCGGCCACCGCCTCAACCACGCCGACTGAGGCCGTTGGCCGATACAGAAGAGCCAACGTTCGCTGCTGCCTACCTCAACTTGGATGTCCTCAAAAGTAAATTCTCTGTTTGTTTTTGTTGGTTTTTCAGATTAGATGAAAATTGAATGATGAGAATATGATGTACATAGGAATAAAACAAATAGAAGGTACTGAAGATCATACAAGTAATTACAAAACAGTCAAAGATATTGGAAAATAATGTAGTAAATGAATAATTAAGTGTTTTCATTGGCAGATTTACAGGTTGAAGCAGATTTGCAAGTGTGAATCACTAGCTATTCACATTATCAGGCGTACAGATGGAAGAATAAAGATACAGAAATGAGACCCAGCGTGCAAATATGCATTGTAAGCTACTTTCAGATGGTAGTAATATATGCACAGAAAGATGGTAACATGTGGACAGAAATGTGTCCAGAAGGAGCAAATGTGCAATGTTAGCATTACAGATGGAAATAGCAAACATACAGGGATGTGTCCAGAAATATATACCAGCTCCTATACCTCATGGACAGGAATATCAATGCACAGGTCATGTGTATTGATTGTTCATTACCACTGCTGTATATCATTTCAGGCTTAGGTAGAAAGTGAGGCTGATAAAAGGCTCACAAAAGCCCCATTAGCCCCATGCCAGCTGTTTCCAAACCCCTTCTTTGAGGACACAGTTTTCATTGTCACCCAAAAAAAATTTTTGCAGGCAGCTAAATTTACCCTATTTTCAACACTAATGACCTACAATGTTTTATCAATAACATAAAAGTGAAGCTAGTATTGATCAAATATGACCAAAGATAGGAAACTGATCATCACAAACGCACCTCGGAGGCTCAAGCGAGCCCTTTGCTGCATGTCATCCTCTCTCTGTCCTCCCTGTCAATCTCTACTGTCCTGTCAATAAAGGCGAAAAAAAAAAAATTGCCTGACGAAGGTCTCACAACCGAAACGTTGCTATTGTTCAAATAAATGTTTTAATTGCAAGTATAGACAGTGTGCGGGGGTCTCTTCGTATGTTCTGCTGGCTTCCCAGTCCTCTCCTACGCACCTGTCTCCTGGTATAGGTGTGCGAAGAACATAGTTTCCTCGAAAGAAAATAATTAACAAAAAACATTTGGCCAAACATTAGAGAACCATTTGTTATTATACAACCCTCCAAAACCTACAGGAGGAGTGCCATCCGTAAAAGCCTGGAGGGGATGCAGATGTCTTAACCAAGTCATTAAGAAAGAGATGCCATTCCAAAGATCACATAACAGGCCAGAATGAAGATCTGGGCCTCGTTACTTGGCCCCGTTACTGCTAATCAACATCCAGCCAACTCCTCCAAACAGGTGGCGTATTGATTTGTCAAACGTGGATTTAGTTATCTTGGATTACTGCGTGCACCCGTTTTGAAATAAAGGGAACATGAGTAGAGAGTCCAAACCATTATCAGAAGCCATATCATTGGTTAGCACAGCACTGTGGCTTAAAGAAACAGTACCTTCTTTAACAAATCAAAGTTAAATATTATAACTGGTAAACAATCCCTTCTGGACTAAACCTGCATCTTTCCAACACCAAAGGATCTTGGCGATCTCACAATGCACATTCTCTTATAAACGTCTGTCTAATTACAATAGCGCCTTGATCGATTGGCACCTCTCTAAGGAAAGGTGCAGCCATGTCTGGAAATGAGTTCATGGAAGTGATAAATTTAAAAAGGCCTGGTCATAATCCAGCTAACTCTGACTAAACCTGCATTTTTGCAGGTTTGAGCTTAAGGAGCTCATGGTCTGGTAACAATTTAGACAACTTTTTAAGCTTGCTTCTAGGACAGAAAACTCCAGGCTTATGTCAAATTGTCAACAAACGTATCCAGGTAACTCTGTTATCCACATACAAGAAACAGGGCCCTGACTGGCAGCCTACATCCAAAACAGTATGTCGTAAAGATTAGAGACAGATTTCAAACAGTAGAGGTTCTCTTTTGTCAATGATGAATGGTAGAAAATGATTTAAGAGCTCCTCTTATTTGGGACAATTTGACACTTGGCAGCAATGCTTGTATGAGAACGCTGTCTAGTGTGATGCCTAAAATTAAGAGTTAAGAGTTAGGGCCAGCTGCTCCTTGGACAGAGGCACTCTCGAGAATATGAACTCTTTAACAATGGAAATGCTACAGGCTAGGGAAATGGGGACAATCCAGCCTCTGATACTTACATCTACTTATACCTAGATATGCAGCAAATGTTTCACATACAGTAATCCATGGATCATGAGGTGGTTTCCACCTAAGAGCCAGTAATCTCTTGGCAGCTGTAAGTCTGTAAGCTAACCATTCTGATCTATCACCAGCTGTTGAATTCAGTTCATAGTCATTTAACAGGAGGACCTTTGGGGGACATGGGAATCCTGATTCGACTCTGGGTTACAGAGAATGGAATTTATTCAAATGAAATGAAAAAGAAATAAAAAATATCTCATAAAACCTTTGATTGCATCCCAAATAGTTAGGCCCTCATCTGCTGAATTACAGTTAAATGATAAAACATCAAGTTTGGGAGAAAAGGTTTTGCAAAAAAAAACAGGCAAAAAGTATGCTTAAAATGCCATCCTTTTGCCTTCTTCACATTGGTATCAACTTACTGAAGACACCTGAATGATCTGAAATCCCAAGACATAGTCTACTCTTCTCCGAGTGAAGAATGACCCATTGCATGCCTATGGAAGTGTGTGTTTTGCTTGTGCATCTGTCTTGCTCTCTGTCTCAAATCCCTGCCTCACTTTCTCTCTCTCTCTCTCTCTCTCTCTCTCTGTGTGTGTGTGTGTGTGTGCAGGTATTGAGTCAGAGTGGAGGAAGACTCAGTGCATGCCCAGGGAAGTGTGTGTCGACGTGGGCAGGGAGTTCGGGGCTCCAACCAACGTCTTCTATAAACCGCCCTGTGTGTCCGTCTTCAGATGTGGAGGATGCTGCCACTCTGAGGACAAACAATGCAGGAATATTTCCACCGGTTACCTCAGCAAAACTGTAAGGATCATTATTTTTTTAATAATCTTTATTTATCCAGGGAAAAGCTGACTGAGCTCCATCCTCTTTCCCAGCAACACAGCTCCACCGGAGCAGGGAGGGGGGGAGCATTACCCACTTCACTTTCTCCACCCAGTATGGGGATTTGAACCGACAACTGACCGGTCACATGTTTGTACCTCTATAGGAACTCATTTTTGTTCCTCCCTGATAGTTAAGGAGCCACACCTGGAGTCAGGTAGAGCCTCATTAACCACCAGGGAGGAACAAAAACCTGCAGGCCCACGAGGACCGGAATTGAGTACCTAACCTCTAGGCCAGTGGGCCAAGGACCCCACTAACTAACCACTAACTATGTCTTGTATGTCTTGTATGTGGCTGACCGGAACAAAAGAATTTCCACATGTGGACAATAAAGGCATTCTATTCTATTCTATTCTATTTTACTCTATTCTTTCACTCCCTAGATGGTTGCACAGTGAGAGAATGTATAAAGATGACAGTTTTGATCAGAGGTTTCACTCCCCCCACTGTTGTTATCACCCCACCTACAGACAGGTGCCCTTTGCTGCATGTCATCCCCTCTCTCTGCCTTGTCTTTCCTGTCTCTCTCCACTGTGACTATCCAATAAAGCAGAAATCCCAAAAAATTATCATAAAAAAAAAAATCTTCTGACGTCATTCCTTTCAACACAATCTTATCAAATCGGGTCTGAGCTCTAATGCGGATCTATTCAGGGGTTGTTGACATGGAAATGATTGGGAACCCCTGCTCTAGGCTTCCATCACCGCTTATTATCTTCAACTCTAATTAATATCGCATGGTACAACTGTGGATATTCGCACACACACAACACAAGCTTCTCCTCTATCTTTGTACATCGACAAATAAAGCTGTAATCAGATTGGAGTAACTTTGAAATAATTAATGATTTGACTTTGAGTGCAGCAACTCAGTGGAAATTTTAATGTGTGATGCCAAAAATAGCAGTGCCGCCGCTATCTCCATTGGGAAACAATAGCTCAGCCAAAACAAAGCCATTGTGGTCGTGCTCATGTGTATTGGCCTTAACTCCTAAATTCCTAAAATGTAAATCTAAATGTTGTGTGTGTGTGTGTGTGTGTGTGTGTGTTTCACCTTGACTTTTAGGGTAAACCCACGGTAGGAGAGAGGGGAGAGTTACTAAGTAGTGTGTGTGTGTGTGTGTATGTGTGTCACCCTGTGCTCTGGGGTTAAACTGCAGTGAATGGGAGAGGAGAGTTACTAGCATGTGGTCTTTTAATTGGCCCGTTATTGTGTGGTCTGACCTAAGCAATCCTCCTGTGTGTGTGTGTGTGTGTGTGTATGTGTGGTCTGAGTTTTACAGCATGTTTCTCTCTCTCTCAGTAAGGGGTCCATTCTGAGGCTGCCCTGTTCAGTGCCAGACCATAAATCCATGCTTGTGCTCAGGGTCTGACTTTACTGGGCTTGTTTCCGATGTGCCGTAAGGTGCTAGGTGTACGATTTTAACATCAGTAAATCTTTATCATATTAATTTTCAGACAAAGTTCTCGTAAACTTGTCATTTCTGGGAATTTTTTGGTGTGAAAATGGTCAAATTTAAAGATATTGACAAGATATGGACACAAAATATCCGCTATTGGCAGCTTTAATACAGTATCGGTATCATTATTGGCTTTTAAAAAACCCATATTGGTCAAACCCTAGCAGAAACTGCTATTTTGATAAACTCTGAGTTAACGACCCATGTTGTATTTTATTCTCTTTCTCTCCCATCTTTTTCTGTGAAGATAGATACAGGATAGATGCAGGATAAGGGACTTCTACCACGGCTACAATTGTGGTATTGAAGGATAAGTCTGGCGATTTTGGACTCCAGAGTTAGCTGTTGGTTGAAACGGCAAACTCCCTTTGCTAGCGTCTTGCTGCTAACAATGAGTCCAAATGTGATTTGTCAAAATATCTCCAAAAGCCATTTGTAGGCTCCACAGGGGAGTTGAGAGTAAACATGAAACTCAATTCAGCCATAACGCACACTTTCACTAATCAGGAAATCACAGAACTATTTTTCTCTGCTGCAGCACAGACTGCTGTGGGGTGAAAGTGCGTTACTGGCAGCGTGATCTAGCTTGTAGTCAGGTCAGGTTGTAAACAATTGTACATGGAGCCGAGTGGAAATGGTGCGGTGCTGCTGCTACAGGTATGTAAGAGAGAAATTAAATATAGGTCCAAAATTGCTGAACTTATCCTTTAATGCAGAATAGAGGCAAGACAGAAAATATGGAGGACTTCTGTGATGTCCTCATAGCCACAAACATATGTTTTTTATCCTGTGGTCCCATGCTATGGACAGTGAAGGCACCTATGTATTTCTCCATTCTATTAGAGAGGCATGCAAAGCGGCCAGGAGTGGTTAAAGAGCAAATATTATACATGTGGTCCACATGCTGAATGTGCGGTAATGTTTGGAATGGCTCCAAACCACTAAGTGTTTTTCACTGTATGTATGTCTAATGAAAGGCGCATGAAGACGAGAACATTTTCGTTGAGCGTATACTGTATTTAACCAAGCACACATGCTCAGTCAGCCTACCCTGAGTAAAATAATGTTAACAAAAGAAATAATGTACTGACCCACTCAAAATGGTCATGAGCCAGGTCATCTTACTCATATACTGTATGTGCACACACCTTTTCCAAGGATGGGTGTTCAGTTACTATAACCCACATTTAAGGGCATACAGTTTCAATCATTTAAAAATAGCTTGAAATGAAAAATGTTTTAAATGATTTGAATGATTTTTTTTACATAAGCTTGCCCAAGCAGAAAGGTAATGGACAAACATCTCCCATAAGATACACTACCAGTCAAAAGTTTGGACACACACATTTGTCTTTATTTTTACTATTTTCCACATTTTATAATAATAGTAAAGACATCCAAACTATGAAATAACACAAATGGAATGATGCAGTGATCAAACAAGTGTTAAACAAATCAAAACTAGCTTATATTTTAGTAGTAGCCACCCTTTGCCTGGAAAGAAATTCATACATAGGCATCAACTTCACTATTTATATTTGTCTAAGAAACTAATTTCAAGCATTTAAGCATAAGCCTTTAGATCAAAATGGCTTTAAGATAATGAAAAACACAGTACATACATAGTACCCAGATGTCAGACTTTCCCACCAGCAAATGAATGCAACATAATAGTTACGGCTAAAAAAAACAATAATGGTGGAAATCCCAGATCCGATTCACCAGACTATATAATGATCCTTAGGCAAAGCTATCTATCCACAGATTTTCAGCTAAATCCATTACTTTTTGAGATATCTTGCAAGCAGACAGACAGGGGTGGAAACATAACTTTCCAAACTGGAGAAAAACATCCTCAGCCCCATGCATCCAACATGGAAGTTGATGACCGCCAAATTTGGGGTTGATGTCTTGGATCAAATGATACTCTAGTATACAGTAAGTGCTACTGCCTGTCGTTGACCCGTGACAGTGTTTTACAACATCTTGGATGTTGCGGACATCATACACATGTTTTCTATAAACAGTTCATAGATGAAGAGATTAGTTGGTATGATGTCTTCCTGCAGCTGGATAAGGAGCTGAGCACAAACTACGGCCAGGGAAACTGCATACCGAAGACATCATGGTGACGTCCTGTATCTAAGCACATCAGAGAAACCACACCAAGACCCATACACAAAGCTATACACACCATTCATCCCCAATACACCAACGAGTGAGAACATGCTACAGAGATGATCTATGAAATCAAGATTAGAAATATTAGCTGGGTCCAAAGGCAAATGATTTGACAGTGAGAATATAAGCTTGATTCATCATTACGGAATCGTTGTACATTTCAAAGATAGAACATTTTGGTGAAAGTCCTGTAACTGCGGGTGAAATGGTTCCTGCTACATTGCCATTCAAAAAAGCGCAAATTTTTGGCCTTATGGTAAAGCTATCGAGGACGACCAAATGTGGTCCGACACACTTTTAGGCCTTCGCAAACATTTATATGAAGTTTGGTTGTTCAAACATTTGGGTGTTAAGGAATTATGTGTGTCTTCACTGTCAACTTCTTTTGTACGTCACGGCCAAACGGTTCCAAGTATCAAATTGTGATTATGCATTCCTTCCTGTTTCCGCGTCATCACTGTCAACTTCATTTGTGCACCATGGCCAAACAGTTTGGATTTTCATAAATCTGGGTAGTAGCCATAATCTTGGAAGTCCGTACATGCTGTGTGCAAATTTTTTGTTAAGAATGTAATTAGGGCAAATAGGGAGAATCTACAATCTCAGTTAGTGGGGATGGGACGCTCTTCTCTGTTGCAGCCCCACTTTGTGATATAGGCTAATTAGACGGGTGTATTTTTACATAAAAATCTTGCCTAACACAGCTTTAAATATAACACACAGACACTGTTGTTGACTGTCCTAATAGTCGTTTAAACTGCCATCAATTTGCGGCTGGTTGGCCATCTCTTAGACCCCCCAAAATGGTCTTCCTTCTGTTCAAATGCTTTGAATCGGATGTATTTTTCCTGCACCTTGGACAACGAGCTGATGAATGATGATAGAATGTATTTTGCAACAGTAGCCTGTTTTTTCATCTGGTTTCTTCATTTCCAGACAACTGTTGTGAATGGACTAGCCCAGGCAGATAGCTTATTGTTTCTGCTCAGCTGGTTTACTCATTCCAATAAGTGTTAACTTAATGAACTGGCAGTGGGAGTTTGAGTTGATAGCTCTGTTGTTTGATCAGCTGTTAGAGCTGATTTCCGCTAGGAGTGGAAGTCTATTGTGGCTAGAGTACATCAAGAATGTGTGTGTGTGTGTGTGTGTGTGTGTATGAGTGCGTCAAACATGCGTAAGCAGCAGACTGTGGAACAGAGGAAGGTAAGGGAGGTGAAGGGGACGAGGAAGAAGATATATGATGCCATAAAGAAGGGAGAGGGGAGAGAAAGACAGAGGAGAGGAGAAAAGATGGAGAGGAGTGGAAGGAAAGGTTTAGAAATTAATAGAGAAATTAATAGAGAGGAGGCAGAGTAGAGGAGCCGAAACAGAGGTAGGTAGAGGATGGAAAGTGGAAGAGGCCAGACACTACATTGAGTGATAGTAGGCTCCATGCTAACACTTTAGCATACGCTATGTTGAGTGATAGTAGGCTCCATGCTAACACTTTAGCATACTCTATGTTGAGTGATAGTAGGCTCCATGCTAACACTTTAGCATACTCTATGTTGAGTGATAGTAGGCTCCATGCTAACACTTTAGCATACTCTATGTTGAGTGATAGTAGGCTCCATGCTAACACTTTAGCATAAGCTATGTTGAGTTATAGTGCGGCTTTTAAAAAACCCATATCGGTCAAGTTTCAGGCAAAGCCCCCAGCTATGCCCCAACCTCTCTCACCCTGAGCAGAAATTATGAAAAATGGCGTTTTCACAATAGACACCACCCAGACAAGTAGCGCTACAATTAAAAAATGCCAAATGAAGAGGTAACATATCCCATTGCAAACTGTTTAGAACATCCCATTGCATTACAGAACTATTATTTACTATTATTACTATACTATAACTATTATTACACAGCAAAAGAAGGAATCAGTAGCTAGCGATGCTGTGTTGTCGGCTAACACAGAGGTCTAGCAGCTCAAGCTGTCGCTAACGCTAACTAGCTTTACCCAATACCCTTTAACCGCTTACGAGCAACAGGTTGCTTGTGAGCATATTGCTTGACAGATATTTATTTATGTGCAGCGAAGGTGTGACACGTGAACGCTTTTAATGTTGCATCAACAAGAAATGTTAGCTAGCTAGCTTGTGTGGCCAAAAGTACATTGCTTACCCATCCAACAACTGTAACTGTGCGCTCACACCAGAAGCGTCATGAGCGCCGCTGGGTGCTCTGGTCGCTGGCTGCTCGCTGCCAGCCCTCAGCAGTCGTTGCTAGGGGGCGGGGCGTTCAAGCAGCGCTGTAGACATCAAGTTCGGTTGTGGCCAATATATCAAGTTTGTAGTAGAGCTATTCGGCAGGCCTGCCGTGAACTGTGACAAGCATGATCAAATAAACAAACTTCCATGTTTTCCTGCAAAATATACCTAGTCTGTATTTCATAAAATAATGCTACCACATGCTTCTGGCATTTGTATTTAAGCTAGTAGCACAGTAAATTTAATTTTACTACTTCTACACTGTACAGTAGGCCTAATCACGCTTACCAGAAATCCCTACTATCTCTGACACCTTCTTCCATGCATCATTTTATTTTGTTTATGTCTCTATAAACGAACAAGGACGGGTCATACAGCTCCAGGAAACCGGAGACCGCAACAATCAGTTTCTCCTCCATTGTCAGTATGGAACAAATACTTGCTAGGAACTTCAGTACATAGGGAGACGTTTACAGCGGGAAGAAAATCAAATCCCGATCTGCAATTGGTTGCTGCTTCAGCTCGTCGCTGCTAATTTGCATAAAGTTCACCTCAGCTCAACTTCAACTTGTCGCTCTGGTCGCTGCTTGTTTAGAAAACTGAGCAGCCATGGAGGTAACAGTGGAGTGACTGGCATTGCTGGACAACATTTGCCCCCGCTGATATATTATGGTCAGTTTGTGCAACGAGACAGTAAAATATTACTGTTTCTTTAAAAGTGCTTTTGTGTGGCTTGTTTTTGTGCTGCATGGAAAATTGGAACAAAGCATAGCTGCTGGGAAAAAAAAACTCATCTCCAAAACGTCAGTTTTCAAGGAATGAATAAAATACAGTCTTATTTTGAGACTGATGCTCTTGCATTTTGGAAATTGTACAATGGTTTTTGAATGGTTCTTGGACCATGGAGTCATGAAACTTCAGCACGTAAAGGACCTTACCTCCAGTTGAGGTAAGAACAAAAATTGAAAGGCCAAGGCTGTAGTTGAGAGGCTTTCATCTGGCAGCAACAACAAGGCTTCGGGTGCTGAGCCACAGTCTTTTTGAGGTTTCACAAGACATTTTTTCACTCTGGTAGTTTTTCCTGAATGCTGTTTTTGGCAGTTATCTGAAAGGATTGGCCCAAGATGAGAGATTTAAATACTTAGTAGGTATTTCAAGTTGCGGCAGACTAGATAATTTACAGTTCATCTGAATTGAAATGACTTTTAGAACATGATTTTTTCTCCCCCCCTGAAATCATTTGTCTTTAATTGTTTTTGCATGATGTTTTTTTTTCTGTATTTTTCTTTTAACATCGTGTTGTGGTTGATTTCGTCATGCTGAAAGTTTTGGTGTGCTGCTTTGTTCCTAAATGCTGTTTTTGGCAGCGCCTTGAAGCAATTGGCAGGTGTTGAGAGGTTTCGACACTTAGCAGGTAATAGAAGTTGTACTAAACTGTATAATTTACTGTTCGACTGACTTTAAGTATCTTTAAGTGTTTCTGCCTGTCTCGTTGTTTAGTGCGTAAGGAAAGGTTGATAGTGTGGGATGATTAGTTTGACACCTGTCCTGTCATGGATTTCCATGCGGTAGACTTTCATGTGGCACATTATTATGCACACCCTCATAAAGATTTAGTTCATTTTTTCTTTTCATACTTCACTTTTACATTAGTACAGTATGTAACACATTGTGGTGTTGTAATTCCCAGTAATGTTATGTTTAATACCTCCCTTTGCTATATTCTTATTTCCTTTCTGTTTTTCTTTTGCTGCTGCAATGTCCCAATTTCCCCTCAGGGATCAATAAAGTTTCATGTTATCTTAATCTGATAGTTTATTGATCTCGGTAGGGGTATAGTCTTTTCTCAGAGATCGGATCGGTTACAGAACAGCATCCTGGAGCTGGTAGGGATTCAGTGTCTTGCTCAGGGGCACTTCAGCAGGGGTAAGGGTTTGAAAAGAACATCTGCAACACAACACTGTTGCTCCCAAAGACAGAACAACGTCTCCATCGCACAGATCTTCATCAGGTTCCACTCCCTATGGAGACACACCTGCTTATATAATTTATGGAAGAGATTAACCTCTTGTTTTCTCATCTTAAAGGAGATTAACAAACACAGGTATCTGAATAATCATCGAGGTGGACATGCAGTCTTACCGATATACCCTACCAGTCAAAAGTTTGGGGACACCACATTTTTCTTTATTTTTACTATTTTCCACATTTTAGAATAACAGTAAATACATCAAACTATGAAATAACACAAATGGAATTATGCAGCGACCAAAAAAGTGTTAAACAAATCAAAACTATCTTATATTTTAGATTATTTAAAGTAGCCGCCGTTTGCCTTGATGGAGAGGCAAAGGCTTTGGAAAGAAACTCATACATTGGCATCAACTTCACTTACATTTGTCTAAGAAACACATGTCAAGCATTTAAGCATAAACCTTTAGATCAAAATGGCTTTAAGAGAATGAAAAACATAGTACATTCAATCAGGTGTGTCCAAACTTTTGACTGGTAGTGTAGATTAGAAGCATCATTAATTAAAGATCCAGCGCAGTGATTGACAACCAGAGGGACAGTTTTTCAAAGGCCGTTTGGCAGGTTGGCCACAGTTCCCATGTTGCTTACATACTACATAATTCATTAACATTATAATTACCAGTGGCAACGAGAGAGGTAATGAATACATAAACTGTGACATAATGGTAATTTAAACTGTCAGATAACAATGCTGTTCTTGATTCATTCATAAGTGTTTAATCACTTATAAGTGTGTAACTTAATAGTGACTAAGAGGTACCTGATATATCAATTAGTTGTTAATCTATGAGTAATTAATGACATAATTACCAAAAGTAAAATACACAAGAGCGACAAAAACAATCAATCAGTCAATCAGATTAAATCAATCAAGATGAATATTGTTACACATAAATGTACGTCAGTCATTCTATACAAAGAGTTACATATTTGCATTGGCCTAAATAGACATTACTTACCATTGGTCATGTAATCACAGCAGCTATGAAACTGGGTTATAAAAAATAATTTTAATATTTATATTCAATTCTTCATATAAGAAGAGACGAGATTCAGTGTCTTGCTCACAGATCCTCTGGTTGAAGGATTGTCTCTTTAACCCGTAAAGACTGTGTGTGTGTGTGTGTGTGTGTGTGTGTGTGTGTGTGTGTTTAGAGGCCATTACCATGGTGACTACTGTGCCAGGTCACAAAGACTGGGGTCAGTTTTAATGATCCTGATTAGAGAGACAGAGAGAGAGAGAGAGAGAGAGAGAGAGAGAGAGAGAGTTCAAGCTATTTAAAAGAGTCTTGAATAGAGAGTCATTGAGACTAATTAGTTTCTATTCATGCTGTTCAACTCCCTCATTGAATGAATGAAGTGGCTCTCAGGGTCTCTGTTCTGTTCTATACAACAGTCTTGTGTAAGCATCTCTATCACTATGTGGGGGCAGTGGAGAGCTCATTTCCAGTGTAGACATAACCGGCCTGCCAATTTTCTTTCAAAATTTGGTCCGAAACCAAACCCCTTAATTTTATCCCTGAAATGTCCTTAATGCCTCCATTACATACACATTAATTATCCATTAAAAATAACATAGCTTTAAAAAAGTAAGGTTAGTATCATGGGTGGTTAAGGGATTTATTCATTTTTTTTTTTTCCCACCTTTATTTATTCTGGGGGAGTTTCACTGACAGCAATGCTCTCTTTTTCAGGAACGCCCAGATCACATTCAAAGCGCTGCTTTTCACTTTTCCCCACCCAGATTTATCCTGTGGGTCCGGGGGATTGAACCGACGACCTTCTGGTCACAAGCTCGCTTCTCTAACCTTTAGGCCACCACTGCCCACATTCATGGGTTGATTTGTGGAGGCACTAGAAATTAAGAGATTTTTCATGCCTTTTGTGTATGGTTTACAGCAGTGGTTCTCAACGTGGGGTCCAGGGACCACCAGGGGTCCTTGAGGGGGTTCCAGGGGGTCCCCAGCAAATTGATGAATTATTAAACTTCACCATTAGTTCATTTACAATTAGTGAACACAATTAGAGAATGTAGAAGAATGACTGTTTTGATCATAGTTTCACTGTTATCTCTCTTCCTACAATACAGATAGTCATGGAATTCTGGACAAAATCATATCTAGCAATAAAAATATTCTCAGATTTGGGGCAGAGAGACAAAATCTCATCAAATGGGGGTTCGTGGCCCTAATGTGGACTAAATTAGGGGTCCTTGATATGAATAAGGTTGAGAATCACTGGTTTACAGGGTTATTAATGAGTTATTAATGGGAAGTTCCTGTCTCCCTGAATTTTACATTATATTAGAAAGTAAGCAGTCAAACATTAAGGGGGTTTTAAGGAGGTTTCGATGGGATAACTCCCTTAACTCATTTTAAGGGGATTTTGCATGAATTAAGGGGTGAATTAATGTAAATATAAGGTTATTTTGAGGGATTTTTGGTTCGTAGAGTTAAAAGTGATGTGAAACTAGTTGGTAATGGCATGGAACAAGATTATTAACATGTGGAACTGGCATATCTTGCATAGCATTGGCAGAGGTATGCGCCATCAACTTTTTAAAATTCTTAAATGTTTCAATTCATATTCATGTTTTTGTTCTATATTTTCATATAGTACTTATTTCCTTGTCAATTCTTTGACTGCTGTTATTTTGCACACCCTGCATACATGCTGTAATTTGTATTGTATGAAGAAGATGTATGGAGTGTTTGGATCAGTGGACTCACCGCTCTCTCTCTCTCTCTCTCTCTCTCTCTCTCTCTCTCTCTCTCAGCTCTTTGAGATCACGGTGCCGATGACCCACGGCACCAAGCCGGTGACCATCAGTGTTGCTAACCACACCCAGTGCAGCTGTCTGTCCAAACTGGACGTCTACAAACAGGTTCACAGCATCATCAGGAGAGCGCTGCCTGAGTAAGCACTCTACTCTCACTATCACTCTCTCTTTCTGTTACACACACACACACACACACACACACACACGCACATCAAGTCATAGAAATATTTAAGCATGCATACACACATACTGTATTTACATGTACATTTTAGGCATTTAGCTGACACTTATTCAAGTCGACTTACAATGAGTATTCACACACACACATTCATACACATATACACACATTTATAGACACATACACAAGTGCACAAATACACATTTATGCACACAAACACGTTCACACACTCTCATAGACTTTCATAAATACTCAAGCATGCACACACACACCTTTAACATGCATACACACACACACACACACACACACACAATTCATGCACACACACAGATGCATAGATAGATACACATTCATACACACTTACACAAGTGCATACATACATATACATACATTTATACATACATGCACACACACACATACACACACACACACACACACACACACACAGACAACTTGCAGGTCTGTCAGCATTGGAACCAGTCTTCATATCGAACCCATAATTTGGATGATGTGTGTGTGTCTGTGTGTAGGTGTGTGTGTGTGTGTGTGTGTGTGTGTGTGTGTGTGTGGACATGTGAAGCATGCTGTGATTTATGGTGCATCCACAACACTCTTTGACAGTCAGGATCCCATGAGGAAGTTGTTCACGATGTATTTTTTTGGCTCACATCCTCTAAAAACAGAAGGATGCCCATGTGCAATCATTCTTCGGAAAAGAAGGTGAGACTGATATATTTGCTGATATATGGGGTCAATCATGTCCTTTTATTAAAAATATTAAAAAACAGATCTGGTCCAGTCAGTGTGTTCAACCTCTGATATGATGGATATGATGCAGTTTGATTAGGCTACATATATATTGTAGAATTGATCAATACTACACTGGCTGTCTATGGGAAGACCTTAACCTGAATTGACTCTAATGAGACATTTTGATCAGATTCCACACAAATATGCATCAGTATGTTTTAGAATTATTATCATCCTGGTTTTCAATGGAGAGTTTTAGTGTCCCATGATGATCTAAACAGCTTCAACCCAAAAATATCAGTATCAATATCAGCCAACAAAAACCTATATTATAACGAGACTAAAACATATATTATTTATTTATTATTATTTATTTATATATTTTTTTTTATATAAGTGGTGAAGCTGAGCAGACAATTCAAGAAATGGACATACTAAAGGTAGAAAATCCAGCTCCTGACTTTTAGTTATTGAAAAACGTTCTGAGGGCACCTTGTGTCGTGATTGGTCCTAAAAGACAGCCAATCACAAAGAAGAGGAGGCGGGATGAGAAAGCAGTTATTTTTCTTTAGCAAAGCCACGATAAAGAAACAAGGTACGTTTTTGGAATCTTTTCATTTTCAAACGTGCAGAAGTGTCCTGTTTTAGCGTGTGTTACATTTTATGATGTTTTCTTTCTATCTGTACTGTCTGCTTTCTTTAATAGCTGTTCTCTGTAGCCTACATTAGCTTTTTGATCTTAGCAAGCTAGCGTTAAACGTCCCATATCGTGTAAAACAGGATTTCCCTGCCTCTTTGATTATAAAGGAGTTGGATGTGCTATCTAAACATGGTGGAAGTATCAAAACGCATGTTAGCCAATTAGATCCACACAATCCATATTAGAAAAGCGAGCTTCAAAATGAGCTATTTGGACTTCCGTAACTTTGTGGCGTCACAAAGGTTCGCTCATTATCATTTTTGTAAGAAATAATAGACTAACAAAGTGTTTTTTTCAAAGCGGTTGAGCGGTTGTCATTGTTTATTACCGGAGAGTTTTCCCTACCTGTAGCTGCCTGTTCTGCCGGGTCTGTGGTGTCTCACGTTTCAGTCTTGAAACGGTTAGCCAATCAGAACAGAGGGTCGTTAATATTAATGAGCCTTAAAGACACAGCAACAGAAACAGCCTGTTCTTGTCACAACTCCAGTTCCATCCACCAGAGGGCGCCAAACTGGACTTCCAACTACCAGCCTGATCTCCACCTGCACACCTGATTCCATTCTTCTCATCAGTCTACACACCTGATCCTCATCACTCCCCTACATATATATATATATATATATATACCTGTTGCCCCAGTTACTCAGTGCTTGCAATTCGAGTCTCTCGTGTACATAGCTGTTATCTGTTGTTTGCCAGTATAGTAAGTTTATCTGCTTCTCTGTATCCTGTACCTGCCTGCCTGCCTGCTTGCTGGAATAAATCAGCATTGTTCACTCCTACTACCTGTCTCCGCTTCTGCTCTTGGGTCCTGGTTACTTGCCTGACAGAATTGCAAGCCATGACAGGCCCAGCAGAAGCTGATGCCATCCAAGGCGCCCTTCAATACCAAGGAGCAGCTATCGGTCGTCATGAGCATCAATTATCGGAGATTCACACTACTCTGCTCCACATCACTTCTACCCTGCAGCAGTTAACCCCCAACTCCTCTGCCTCTCTACTTGCTGAAGGCTCAGCTGTTTCTGCCTCCCATCGTCACCAGTCTGGCCACCAGGAACCGCGCTTGCCAAACCCCGAGAGATATTGTGGTGATTCCGGTACGTGCAGGTCATTCCTTGCTCAGTGCTCATTAATATTTGAACTACAACCATCATGTTTCGCCACTGAACGTTCCCGGATAGCCTATGTTATTACCTTGCTAACTGGTAAGGCTTTGGCCTGGGCAACTGCAGTGTGGGAGCAGCAAACTGAACTGTGCTTTAATTATGCTCTGTTTTCTGCTGAAATGAGAAAAGTGTTTGATCAGCCACTGGTGGGAAAAGAAGCTTCTAAGAGACTGGTTGGTCTTCGTCAAGGGTTCAGATCTGTTGCTGATTACTCCATTGAGTTTCGTACTCTAGCCGCCAAGAGCGGGTGGTGTGAGACCACTCTCTACAATGTCTTTCAGAATGGATTGTCAGACCTAATGAAAGATGAACTTGCCTCCCGAGAGTTGCCTGAGGACTTAGACTCCCTGATTGCCATGGTCATACGTATTGACAACCGACTCAGGGAGAGACGCAAACCTAATTATTCACCCTCCCTCCAGTCCAGCCCCTCACCTCGCAGAGATGAAAGTTCCAGCCGCCAGTCGTCCGTCCTTCCATCACTTCCCAGTCCATTGCCCCAGAGAACACAGAGGTGGAGCCCATGCAACTTGGCCGTACCAAATTGAGTCCTACTGAAAGGCAGAGGCGTATCCGTGAAAACTGTTGTTTATATTGTGGTGCCAAGAGACTGAACTCTCGTCAAGCCAGGTGGGCTCTGTTTTTCAATCGTTTTAATTGAATACTGTCTTATCGTCCTGGCTCCCGTAATACAAAGCCTGATGCACTGTCCCGCCAGTTCTCTCCTGACTCTGCTCCCCAGCAACCTGAACCCATCTTGCCAGACTCCTGTGTAGTGGGAGCCCTAACCTGGGGAATTGAAGCTGAGGTCCAGGATACTCTACGCCACCATCCAGACCCAGGTAATGGACCTCCCAATCGTCTGTTTGTTCCTGATTCTCTTCATTCCAGGGTGCTCCAGTGGGCTCACTCCTCTAATCTGGCCTGTCACCCTGGCACTCGTTGAACCTTGGCTCTCCTTCGGCAGCGTTTCTGGTGGCCCTCCATGCGGGATGATGCCCAGTCGTTTGTTTCCGCCTGTCCCACTTGTGGGACCATAAGACGTCCCGGCAGCCCTCCTCTGGTCTCCTTCAGCCTCTTCCGGTTCCTCGCCGACCCTGGTCCCACATATCCCGCGACTTTGTCACTGGACTACCTCCCTCAAATGGTAACACTACCATTCTCACTATAGTTGATCGCTTCTCCAAGTATGCCCATTTTGTTGCATTGCCCAAACTGCCCAGAGCCAAGGGTACTGCTCAGCTGGTCATACAACATGTTTTCCGTCATCATGGTCTCCCTAAAGACATTGTTTCAGATCGTGGTCCCCAGTTCATCTCCCAATTCTGGAAAGCATTCTGTCAACTTATCGGTGCCACTGCTAGCCTTTCCTCTGGATTCCACCCCCAGACCAACGGCCAGACAGAGAGAGCCAACCAGGACCTGGAAACTTCCCTGCGATGTCTGGTCTCCTCCAATCCTACTGCTTGGAGCAGTAAGTTGGTCTGGGTAGAATATGCCCACAACACTCTTCCATCATCATCTACAGGTCTGTCACCTTTTCAGTGCTCCCATGGTTTTCAGCCACTTCTATTCCCAGTACAAGAAAGAAGTTTCTGTTCCATCTGCTCAAGCCTTCGTCCGTCGGTGCCGAGTCACCTGGAGGAAAGCCCGCTCTGCACTGCTCCGCTCTTCTGCCAGGTACAAGCGCCAAGTTGATCGCCACCGCATCCCTGCGCCTAGATACTTTCCCGGTCAGAGGGTTTGGTTGTCTACTCGTGATGTTCCTCTCAGAGTCTTGTCCCGTAAGTTGGCCCCTAAGTTCATTGGTCCTTTTCCCATCTCTAAAATCATCAACCAGTCTGCTGTCCGCCTTAAGTTACCCCGCACCATGCGCATTCATCCTGCTTTCCATGTATCCCGAGTGAAACCTGTTCATAGGTCACCCCTGGTTCCTCCTCCTCCCCCTCCTTCTCCTCCCAGGATTGTTGATGGTTCGGCTGCCTACTCGGTCCGCAAGCTGCTGGGTGTCCGACGCCGGGGCAGGGGATTCCAGTACCTGGTGGACTGGGAGGGATATGGCCCAGAGGAATGCAGCTGGGTTCCTGCTTGTGACATCCTCGACCCTCAACTCATCGGGGACTTCCACCGGCAACATCCTGACGAGAGGGTCGTCAGGAGTCGACCCTAGAGGGGGAGGTTCTGTCACAACTCCAGTTCCATCCACCAGAGGGCGCCAAACTGGACTTCCAACTACCAGCCTGATCTCCACCTGCACACCTGATTCCATTCTTCTCATCAGTCTACACACCTGATCCTCATCACTCCCCTACATACATATATATATATATATATATATATATATATATATATGTATGTATGTGTGTGTGTGTGTATATGTATATATATATATATACCTGTTGCCCCAGTTACTCAGTGCTTGCAATTCAAGTCTGTCTCGTGTACATAGCTGTTATCTGTTGTTGTCAGTATAGTAAGTTTATCTGCTTCTCTGTATCCTGTACCTGTCTGCCTGCCTGCTTGCTGGAATAAATCAGCATTGTTCACTCCTACTACCTGTCTCCGCTTCTGCTCTTGGGTCCTGGTTGCTTGCCTGACAGTTCTTGGTAAGGCTCAGAGAGATGCTGGAAAATTAACGTGTAAAAATGGATTGAGAGTGTTTTTGGTACATGACACCACACACACAGCTTTTAATGGACCTCAAGACATAAAATAAAACACTGGAAAGTGTAGAATATGGGACCTTTAATAAATAACTGCTTTCTCATCCCTTTTTAGCGCTGAAGTCAAATTGAACGGCCTGCCTCATCTTCTTTGTGATTGGCTGTCTTTTAGAACCAACACGACACAAGGTGCCCTCGGAACGTTTTTCAACAACTGAAAGTCACATGAGCGAAAATCCCTGTCTACATTGTGACGTTGTAAACCCACTAATTGATGTGCACAGTTCTCCTGAGGCGCACTTGCAATTTATAGAAGGAAAGGAAGCCACTCTGCCTGCTCAGCTCTTTTTTTCCCCACTTCTATTCATTTTTATAAATCAGGTGTATGAGCAATATAATAAACGATGTTAAGATCCTGGTGAAGATGAAATCAAAGTACACAAATGAAGACTCTGAAAACGGTTCTGTGTGTGTGTGTTGGGGGGGGGGGGGGGGGGGGGGGGGTACACTACTGGAGAGTAATGACCTGTTCAATTTGGAATGTGCACTTATATATGCCATAGACTTCCACTATAAATCTAAACCAAGAATAGACATGGGGAGCTAGTTAGAGAGAGAGGGAGGGGGGGGGGGGGGGGGGGGGGGGGGGTAGAGTGAAAAACATGAGGAGAGAGAGTATTAGTATGAATGTAACCTACAACATGTGTAACATGATACTCTGCTGTAATACGACTGATGTTCTGTTAATGGGGAATGGAAATCAGGAAAATCCAAACTGACCGCTTAACCAAATTCTCTATTCTATTCTATTGCACTCAATAGTATTCTACTCCATTCTATGCTACTCTTTTTTTTATTCTATTTTACTCAGTTCTATCCTATTTTATTCTACTCCACTCTACTCTATTTTACTCTACTCAAGTATGTTCTACTCTGTCTATTCGACTCTATTCTGTTCTATCCTACTCTATTCTATTATATTCCCCTCCACTTTATTCCACTCTCCTTCATTCTATTCTATTCTATTCCATTCTACTCTATTCTATTCTACCAGGTACTGACCAGGTAGGTTTAGTTTTTTCTATCCAGATGTTGTAGTGGGTCATAAAATCCACTTCATTGACTTTTATTGACCTCAATGATGTGGAGTATGTGTGTGTGTGTGTGTGTGTGAGTGTGCGTAGGACTACTGGTGCAGGTTGAAGAAACATCTTCAAATAGAATATTTTAAGTACTTGAGTTGCACTTGACAAAGCCAGCCAAGTATTTGAAACTGTACTCGCGCGGGCGCACACACACACACACACACACAGAGCAATGGTGTTAATCAAAGCAAAACATGCCGGATCAGGGCTAGAAAAGGAAACGTATTGTAGGGATTTCACACATACAAATCATCATCCAGTATGTAAGAACACACACACACACACACACACACACACACACTCATGCGTCAGCATGGAGCGCACGTATGTTTCATATTAGGTGAAGTGAGAGAACGAGCCAGACTAGAACAGAGTCTCTGCCTTCTACCAAGAACATCTCTTTCTCTCTTTCTCTATCTTTCTCTCTCTTTTTCCCCCTCTTCCTCTCTCACCACCCCCCATCGGTGTGTATATGTGTGTGTGTATCCGTGCCACTCCGACTATAATTGAAACCACATTGTCAGCCTTTTCATCGGCAAACTCTTTCACAACCACTTCAAACAATTTGTCTGTCTGCAAACACACCGCCTTCTGTCTGTCTCTTCGTCCACGTGAACAGTTCCCAAAATGTTACGGATTATGCCGACGTCTGTGTTCGCACTGTGGTGTTTTAAAAAATTGACTATGTGTGTACAGTACATTCAGAGGAAGTATATTTTTCTTGGTGGTTTGTGGAAATCCAAACAAGGTATTCAGTTTCCGGAGCAATTCGGCATCAGGGAGCATGCACGACCAGTTTATTTGATAAATATGGATAATCAATGTTTTAGGTATTAATGGGGCAGGTATGCCTGCCCCGACAGAAAAAACACATGAATTTCCAATGTGATAACATGTTTTTCCACGTGTGCACACGTGGAAAAACATGTTATCACATGTAAACATGAATATCACATGTTATAACATGTGGAGGACCTGAAAATGTTCCAGAACCACATGTGGAGCGCTTGAAAATGTTTCAAAACCACACATTTCACATGTGCAAAGCACATGTTCCACATATTGTTTCATGTTGTTCATGTGTTTCACATGGGATTTTTCCACATGTGCAAAGCACATATTGCCCATGTGATGTCATGTGTTTCACATGGGATTTTCCACATGTGAAATTCATGTGTTTTTTCTGTAAGGGAGAGAATATTGGACAGAAAGTGGATCTTAATGAAGAATAGCAATATATAGTGTCTAAGCAGATAATAAGTTGTTGATGAAGCCATATAAAGGTTTGATAGACTAACCATAATTACGGCCCCAGCAGTGGTTCTCAATGTGGGGTCCGGGGACCACCAGGAGTCCTTGAGGGGGTTCCAGGGGGTCCGCAGGAAATTGATGAATTGTTAAACTTCACCATTATTTCATTTACAAGAAGTTAACACAATTAGAGAATGTTGAAGAATGACTATTTTGATCATAGTTTCACTGTTATCTCTCTTCCTACAATACAGATAGTCACAAAATTCTGGACAAAAACATATCTGTCTCTATATATATATCTATGTATACATATAGTCTATATCGGTAAAACTGCATGTCCACCTCAATGATTATTCAGATACCTATTCTATGTGTGGCTCTTTAATCACCATGTAGGACCAAAAGTCTGCAGGACACGAATTTAAGTTAGCCAACTTTAGCCAATGGTTAAGCAACTAAAACAACTTCTCTGGAAAAGGTCTGGAAAAGGCTTTGGTCATGATTAAATAAGAAAAACTTTAGCTGAAAATTAGACTCTCAGTAGAAATTTCTTTCAACTAGGAATTGAACCCCAGTCACTGGCATTAAAGGCAAACACATACGCACATCCACCACTCTGACCACAACATCCTTACTTTCCAACGCGCTACTTCAATGTGAGACTGCTTCCTGTTTATAGTTGTGCCTCCTTCACGTAACCGCTTCGTGCTAGGAAAATGGAATTTTATCACTTAACATTCCATATAAAGTCAATAAATTTTTTTAACAAGAGGTTATGGTCTCAGTAGCTAATTTCACTTTTCAATTTCAATTTCACTTCTTCTAATGTGTATGGCGATTTTCAAAATAATTGTGTCATTAACGGGATATAACGGTTATAAAACGGGGTTGTTTTCCTAGTAATTGACAGGTCGCCTGTCCAGTGATCGGCAGGTCGCCGATTACAAGTCAATAGCAGGTGGCGCTGCGTCACTACGGACGACCCTCGGCGTCGCTCTGGCTGCACTGGCTCCAAAAAATGTCAACATGGCAGCGATCGTAAACCCAATCTTTTGGCTTCAAAACGGCCCTTCAGAAACCTATCGGTGACATCACACTCACTACGTCCATCTTTTTTTTTACAGTCTATGTTGTTAACAAGTTGTGTTCATTTCACGTTTTTGTGTGAAATCAGGTTGCTTCTATGGCAACAAAGCATGCCACTTGGGGTGGAAACGTTCCTGGATTCCTTGGATTGAAGCTGCCAATAGCTGGTATTTTGTGTCCAATTTTAATATCTAAAAAAACTATAAGCATTCGGTGTTTCCTCCAGAGTTTTATGCTTGCCAGGGTGGAAAAGCCTTTGAAACAACACTTAGACCATGGGACACTAAAACTCTCCTTTGAAACCCAGGCTAATAATAATAAAACATAACATGTAAACATGATTAAAATGTGGCAAAATAATCAATTTAGGTTAAGGGCTTCCCATAGACAACCAGTGTAGTATTGATTCTACAATAAATATGTAATCAAACTACATTTTATTCATCATATCCAAGATATCTGATACTGGCCGATATCCAAACGCCAGTATTGGCCTGATATATCAGCAAACTTATATCAGCCCAACCCTAGAGTAAAATAGTAAAATATTAGCAGTAGGAGTACTGCAAATATTTTATTACCCTTGTTACCCTGTAATTAATCCAATGGGCTAAAGGGGACATGAAGGAGTGAATGGGTGAGTTGAGAAGAGAAGAGGTAAGAAGGGGAAAGTAAGGGAGAATAGTCAAATAGGGAAGAAATGAGAAGAAAGGGAGATATACTGAGAAGCTGAAGGAAGAGGATGGAAAAGAATTAAAGAGGCGTGGAGGGAAGGATGGAGAGAAAACAGGAACAATTTAACTAGAGAAAACAAATACCAAGGACATTCTCTCTAAAGATAGCAAGTACCAGACATGTTCTAGCCAAAGAGAGATATCACTCTGACTCTCTCTTCCACCCCCACCTCACTGAGGTTAACCAAAGAGCACTGGCGCTGATGGAGATGTTTATTTGTCTGCAAATCTGCTTCCTTCCAGTCTCCTCATCAGCATCCTAAACCTCTCTTGACCCAATTAACACTAAAACTTTATCCAAATGGCTGGAATTTTGGCATATGCGTAGATTTCTCTTGTTTCCTATCTCACTGTCTCATTTATTTTCTGTCTTCCTCTCTATTTATCTGCTGCTTGGAGTTTTTGTTCTATAAATATTTCTTGGAGGCAGAGCTGCTCTGGAGGCAGACATAATCTCATTGGTTAAACCTCAGTGGGCGGAGCCAAAGAACCACTGACTCTAATATCATTTGCCATCAAAACTTTGAAACCAAGTTATATCCATTTAATTCATTAACTTGAATTGAAGTTGAGCATTGACTGGGAAAGACTTGACAAACAGTTGCATTTGGGAAATACACACTTGACGACTAGTTGAATTTGGAGAATATACATTTGACAAGAAGTTTGATTAGGAGAATACACACTTGACGACCTGTTCCGCAATCCGTGTTTCCGTGATTGTCGAATTTACCACAAAAAACAGACTCTTCTGTGAAATTGTGGTTCATCCATGGAAAAATTAACGAGTCATGGAATCATTCAGAATTCACTCCAACAAAACATGAATTACCCAAAAATTTTCACTAGAGACCACTAGGCTATTGACATAATAGGTTCTGTAGGCCTACCGCGGATGCCTGATACAATGGAGCCACATACAACTCTGACAAATCCAAATTGGGGAAAACTAGAAGTGCTTTGTGAAGCAAACTGTGACAAAAGTCTTTAAAATGCTATGTAAATGCTGGTCAGGGCGACTGGTCTGAAGTCATTTAGTGAGGAAGCCTCAGCCTTTTTAGGTACTGGGATAATAGTGGACAGTTTCCAGGACTGGGGTACAACATGTTCATCAAGCAGATATTGAAATAATTTAGTGAAAACAGATTTAAGTTGGAAGATACAGCTCTTGAGTACCCTCCCTCTCAGGCCATCAGGACCTGGGGCCTTATTTGGCTTGAATCTTGCCAGGATTGAGGCAACCTCACACTCATTAATTTTGACAGAATTATAGTCACAAATAGCACTGCATACTCTGTCACAAGAAATATCAAAGTGTCCAGGGTCAAATCTGCTCTAATCCTGATTCAGGTCATTGGCAAAAGATGAAGGATTACCGGGAAATCGCAGAATATTACTTCCAAGCTGCAGAATTACCACAGAATTTGGTAGTTTTGTCCATGGAGTCCTGGAGGGACTAACTAATGCGAGATAGATGCAGTGTAAATATATGAAGGAGGACTTCTACAATACACACCAGTGTATACAGTACCAGTGTAGGATAGATGCAGTATAAATACATGAAGGGCTACTACTGTAAGCATTTTTTTCCCAGTGAATTCAGGCAGCAGAAATCCCAGAGATATTTAGCAAAGATATTCCACTGATATTTCCCTCTCCTCCCAGGCTGCCTGAAGTAGAAAAGAAAACCTCCTTTGATCAAGGTGTTTATTTGTCTACAGTCCTTCAGCTTCCTTATCGTCAGAGGCTTAATCCTGAGCTACACAGTCAGACATACACACACACACACATCTGAGAAATGCCGTCTCTTGAACCAATTAAGCGGCCAGTTTCTATCCCAGCCAACTTTTGAAGATCAGACAGAAAGAGATGAGGAATTTCTGGCTAGTTTGACCAGTTTTAGTGATATTTAGACTGCCCTGCAAACATTTTGAAGATTGGGATGGATTAATGTTTCAGATTATATTAGATGAAACTTTAGTGATGGGGAAATTGGGCAGTTGTTGCCGCACATAGTAATAAAATACAGCAAATAATAGGATATAAGAATAGAGCTAACAGGGGTTATATAAACAACTGACAATTCCAACACTCAGACATACTAAGTAGAAATGCATGAATGAAAATGTGCAAAAAAGTCTGGATTCCAGCATACAGAATGGGTAAAATAGCAGCAGTAGTATCAGTAGCAGCAGAACTTACTGAGACAGAAAGACAATGTGAGATTTGTGCATTGTGAACAAAGTCGATAATTATTAAAAGGGAAATACCACTCAATTAAAAAAATTACAAATGTACTCCCGGTGGTCTATTTGAGTATATTTAGTGTATAACATTAACAACTGTCTCCCATAACCAGAAATGAGTGAGAATAGTACGAATAGGGAATCTGCCACTTGCTGCCACGGATTGCTAATATACTAATGCTGACTAGAGGAGCTAGCAAGAGAAGCACAATCTTTGATAATGCTACGTTAGCCTTGTTTGCTAACGTCAGCTTTCAGCTGAGTTTTGACAGTTTGCTAAGCACTCGTGCAACAGACTCATCTGCACAGTTAGGGTTAGTGTGACACACTTTACGGCTTTAATGCCCAGACGTGTTAACCCTTAAAATTCCATAATCGTCATTTTAGCCTTTTAGCAAACAGTTCTGTGGTGCAGCCCATGGATACTAGCTACTAGTTTTTTGATGGAAGCATGTAAATTACTTTAGCTTGTAATAAAAGCATTTTAAGTCAATATTGCATCTTAAATGATTAATGTCTTTGGTAAGGAGCTGTGTAATAAGCAGGATAATGTAGGGTACAGGGAGCCACTTCATGTCGAGGTCTTGATTCACCCTGTCGGGTCTTACTTTGCAATAATGATCTTCTCGCTGTACATGCTTTGAAACACACGCACACACACACACACACACACACACACTTGTTCACTGGTATTTACAATCCTACAATCAGGTTAGACCAATATACGTATCAGCCCCATATTGGCCTTTTTATTAAAACCCCATATCAGTTGCGTCCTCATGTAGCCTACACACACTCTAATCTCTCTCTCTGTCTCTCTCTCTCTCTCTCCCTCTCTCTCTCTCTCTCTCTCTGTTTAAGGTGTCCAGTAGCCAATAGGACTTGTCCTCATGGTCAGGCTTGGAACAGCAGGTTGTGTCGATGTGTTACCATGTTGGCCAGCATGCAACACAACCACCCTCTACCACCTCCACCCCCTCCCAGACCCTCCCCACAGTACATCGGTGAGTACACAGACACACACACACACACACACACACACACACACACACACACACACACACACACTTAAGGTAGTTAGACATTTTGAATGCATTTTCCTTTTCTCAAATGTTCTCAAAATGGCTCTAAATTTACCAGGTCCCTTCAATACATCTTAAAGGGATTTTAGGGAGATTATAAAGTGGATTCAGAAAACAATACAGTGGAGACAATGCCTGTGTTTTCACTGGTGCTTAAACATGAATGAATGAATGAATGAATGAATAAATGAATATATGAGTGAGTTACATTTGGATCCATGAGGTGCTTTGCATCTAAAAAAAATAGGTAAATTACATCACAATTAGTATTAATTACTGGAGCTGATAGTAGGCCTAGGTCTAACAGCAGGGAAATAACCAACAACTGCCAAAAAAATGAAATAAAAAATAAAACAAACAGAATCCTGGATAGGTGTAATTCAAGGAAGGAAAATATAAATTTAATGTGGCAACACTGTGGAATGAATTCAGCTATTGTTGACATAGCATTGGTTACACACAGACACACACACACACACACACACACACTGAGAAGCTCCTGTGAGCTCTACAAGCTGCTCGATTGTTGCTGATATGATCATCTTAATTGTTTTGCTCAATATTTTGGTCATGTCGAATATTTATGATTATTAGTCTTGGGTTTAGGAGCATCATTGTACTTTTTGGCATCTGTTAGAAAGCCTCTGGGGCGTAATTTCCACTGGGGACGGGGGGGACATGTCCCCCCCTCTTTTCAAAATCCTGTTTGTGTCCCCCCCACTTTTTTAACCACAAAAATCGTGCTTAATACGCTACTGTTTGGCCAGCCGTCAGATTCTGGCTGAGAATGTGAATTGAGCTGCTGATTGTAAGGCCCTGATATACTCCAAAACATTGCCACGGACGAGTAACAGACACGGACAGCCTGCCTACGCGGTTCTATAGTACATTTTGGCGTCTGTGGACCAGTGTTGCCAACTTGGTGACTTTGTCGCTAGACTCAGCGACTTTTCAGACCCCCCTGGCAACTTTATTTCTCAAAAGCGACTAGCGACAAATCTGGCGACTTTTTCTGACCGTGGGAAGCAATGTTAATGTGTTGAATCCCAAAGCATTTGGCAATAAATTGGTTCGGCTGATGCCGGTTTTCTCTACTTGCTTGTTTAATCCAGAGAGGTCTGATGATCACAGCGCTTCCCACACACAGCGTAGCCCCCCTCCCTCCGCTGAGAGTAGGGACTGTAGGATAGGGTCCACGAAACTTGCCCGGGTGGGCGGAGTCAGCACATATTAAAACGAGTGTAAATTAAACCTTATATTAAAACTCATAATAAAGATAACTACACACTAGACTTACACAAAAAAGCTAACACATTCATTGGCAGTGCTCTTTGTGTGTGACTTCTAAAAAACTTAACTTAAAAAAAGTTTCATATTCTTTGATACATTTTGTATATGTTTGTTGTGATTGAAGTTGTAAATGACACATTATCTATCAATAGTGCCACAATAATGTACCATAGATCTGTCAGTCCTATTCTTCAAAATATATATATATCCATAATTGAATAACTCAACATGTGAAGTTCAGTAAAGTTGTGGGTTAAACAATACAGAAAGTAAGACAGTTTTTCTTATGTATATTTAGTACTATTCTGGCAGAATTTAGCATGATGATCAATTTAATTATTTCCTAAATGTATGTAGAAATGCAGGAAATGGGATTCAAATCGCACATTTTTGTGGGGGGGAGTACCCCCAGACCCCCGTTTTATTGTGTCCCCCCCACTTCTCAAACCAAAGTTACGCCCTTGGAAAGCCTTGTCTGCTGCTGTTTACGTAGCTACAAAAACACACTGGCATCCAACACATCCAAGAAATACCGACAAAACCAATGCCAACGAAGCAGTTGCTATCCCAGCCAAATTGCTAGATAGCATACAGGCATCCTTGCGATATTGTTATGACTGTTATGGTTGCGGAGAAAGGTGCAGTCGCATCTCGAGTCAGATCTGAACATTGTGAGCTAGAGAGTGGACAAGGAAACTGAGGTAGAGGACAACTATAAATATCAGGCAACTGTTGTGGAGAGTAGATTACAATGTGTTTTGACACAAATACAGACAAGAAGGTACAGGAGCACATGTTGTCCCTATGGACTCTTTTTAACATGAGGTAAAATGACGACCTTGTTTTATCAGTTTTGTTGAATCTGCTTTAACATTAAATGTTGTATTCTGATTTGGCACCTTGACCACGAGCAATAAAACCTAACTGGGGATCTTGGTGAAAATAGCCAGGAAGGTTATTAGTGTGAGCCAGGCACACCTAAGGCTGGGGACACACTACATGACTTAGGTTGGTTCTAGCAACAATTTGCCATCACGACTGATTTTCCAGATCAAGCCAAGTCTGTCGGCCGCACAGATGATCTTGTCGTGTATGAGGGTTCAGGACCTTAATCTCTTGTCTGATGTCCTGATCCAGTTGGGATCATTGTTTGATATTTACGACGATATATCTGGACAAGTCTTGACATCCTTCTGTAATGTGAGCTGGTCAACCACTCAAATCTGAACATAGACCGACAAAAGCCAGGAAATTCTTTCATGTAGTTTGTGTTTTCAGCAGATTTGGGTGTTGTATTGGGTGTTCCCCAAATTCAGCTGGTCACCAAGTGTGTTCCCCAAATCCAGCTGGTCATCAAGTATGTGTTCCCTAAATTCAGCTGGTCGCCAAGTGTGTGTTCCCCAAATTCAGGTAGTCGTCAAGTGTGTGTTCCCCAAATTCAGGTAGTCGTCAAGTGTGTGTTCTCCAAATCCAGCTGGTCATCAAGTATGTGTTCCCCAAATTCAGCTGGTCGCCAAGTGTGTGTTCCCCAAATTCAGCTGGTTGTCATGTCTGCGTTCCCCAAATTCAGCTAGTTGTCAAGTGAGTGTTCCCCAAATTCAGCTGGTCGCCAGGTATGTGTTCCCCAAACTCAACTTGTTGCCAAGTGAGTATTCTCCAAATTCAGCTGGTCGTCAAGTGAGTGTTCCCCAAATTCAGCTGGTCACCGGGTGTGTGTTCCCCAAACTCAACTGGTTGCCAAGTGAGTATTCCTACATTCAGGTGGTTGCCAAGTGCGTGTTCCCCAAATTCAGCTGGTCGTCAAGTGTGTGATCCCCAAATTCAGCTGGTCGTCGTTGCCAAGTGTGTGCACCTCTACGATGCAAGCCAAAATAAATCTGTGAATACCAGGCATTAAGTGTGTGATGTCCAATCTTTTCAGTCAGTTCAGTTGTGATGCGTTTAACATTTCTGGTAACAGCAACAGCGATTTGTTTGGAGAGAACTGGGTAGTTAGCGTAAGCAGTGATAGCAGCAATGGCTGAACAAAGAAAACAGCGTCACCTACAGAAACTCAAACTGCATCAACAGAGAATCCAAGGAAAAAGACGACACAGTACTAGACACACTGTTTGATTGACAGGTGATCTCTGGGAAGTGCAGTGCAGAAACACCACAGCAAAGATGGAGACAAAATAAAATAAAATAAAAAAAAACACGAACTCGAGGATTACCACTTCAGCCTACATTCATTGCCTAATCTTAAATGATTTTCACTGTTCACCCTGATCCTTAAAGATAACTGTTTGGCTAATGAGTTCCAGTAAAAAATAAAAGTGACCACTTTTTGGGGTTTTCTGCTCTTGTGAAGGCATGTGAGTCACACAGTGACAGCGTAGTGAACACACACACATTCACACGCACTGTTAGTTGAGCCATCTTTCTCTCCTGTTACTGTTTGTGACAGGAGAATGTTCGTGTGGTCACTGAGGAGTATTTATGACCGCAATGGAGAATGTGTTTGTTGAGTGTGTGTGTGTGTGTGTGTGTGTGTGTCGCTATAATAACACTCTGTGGACTCAGTGTAAACAAATGAGAGACAGAAGAATGCAGAGACCCCAACATAGCGGATTCCACAGCTACACACACACACATACACATGCACACATACAAACACACACACACACACACACATACACTTGCACATACACAGTATGTATTAAAAGTGCAAAACAAATTACCTATGTAAGCTTGTAGATGAGACTTAGCTTTTTTTCAAACCAAACACTGCAGCACTGCAGCCATCACACATTATAGGATATAAATAATTATAATAAATAATTGGATAAAATCATTATAGGATATAGATGCTTTATTATTGTTATTCTTATTGTTCTTCTTCTTATTATTAATAAATCATGCACTATTTCCTTTCCACATTAGGCTGACTAAGGAGCATTTAAATCTCTAATAAGTTTGACATTTAGATAAAAATGGACTGCTAGATGTCTTATGATATATGTGTGTTTAAATCTACAGACAGTAGCTATAGCCATTAAGTCCCAGTGGAGGAATGTAGGGAGAAGACAGGAGAGGAGAGGAGGAAAGGAAAAAGAAAAAAAAACTCACTAAGAGAAAGTAAAGATTGAAGTTACAGCATTATAAACAGTATTATCTACCATTGCCATTCTGATTTTTAGTCCCGCTGAGGTGTCACCCCCATTCAGCCAGGATTTGTCAAAACAACTGAACGCTGGCTCTTCTCGAAATCTGTATTTTACAGGGTTTTCTCAAGAAAGCTTACTCAGTGGCCAACAGTAGAGGACTGTGGTTGTATTGGGCAGCTGCCAGGCGTGTGACTCTCCCACCCACTGCACTTTCCCAGTCCATGACTGTAAACAAGAATATGTTCGTAGTTAACTTGCCTGGTTAAATAAGAGTTAACCACGCAGAGACACACCACTGCGTCTTTCTTTGTAGAGTCAGACGTCAAAGCCAAAGATTTTGAAATTTGGTTAAAATATTCCTGCACATGTTTTCCACCTCAGGACTGTCTCACAGGAAGCAGGGTGGCCTAGGGGTTAGAGGGACTGTCCTGTAACCAGAAGGTCCCAGCTTCAATCCTCACAATAAATAATCTGTTTGCTCACTGTAAAACACTCTGGACAAGAACAGCTGCCTTAGACAAGATCTTTCAATAAAAATACACCCATTTTATCAGCCTGAATCACAAAGAGGGGCTACAGAAGAGCGTCCAATTCCCTCTAATAGAGACGGCATAGTTTCACTCTATTTCCTCTTGTCTTTTGTATGGACACCGGTGGGAAATCTACTCCATACACCGGGAGTGACAAATCCAAACTTAAGAGTGAAGTCCAAAAGTCTCTCCTAAACCGCAATGAGTGAGTGCTCCGTGCAGAGAAAGCTGGACTCATCACCATTAGATCTTTTCCTCTCTCATCCCTTTGGTATCTTTGGTATAAAGCATCACAGACCGGCCAGATTGGTAAACATGAGCGTGCTGTGTGCAGTTTACTGACGCCACCTTACAGGATTTCTGGGTACCAAAGTTAACATTTTTCAAACAGTTACCTCTCATTGCCATTTGGGGTCGCCAATGTTCAAAATTGCCCGGTGCAGTTGTAATGCCTAAATTGTAATTGTCTATTTTTCTCTCTTTTATTGGCGGTTTTGGTCAAAGACCTCTCTTGGTGCTGAAGTGAAATGTTTTCCCGTAAAATGTGATGTTTCCCATTAGAAACAAAGCGTCTGAGCTTCCCAAAAACAATAGTAAAGGTTCTTCCAAAACTTGGGTCCCATGTGAGATAGAACAACTTTGTTTACATTGTGACCACATTGACCACTCTACCAGTAAGTAAGTGTGTGTTTATGTATTTGTGTTTCCTGACAACTGACCACTGCCAGCGACTGTCATGTCAATAAAGCTTCTTCGAATCAAACACAGTAGGTTCACAGCTAACCCGCAATGCATCAGCACTATGTGATCCTGCATAATAAAAGCCTTTGTTATCATACATTGGGGCAAATGTCAATATGAACATGCCATGCCAATCTGAGTGCTCCCTCATCCATAAGCCACAAACCACATCACAATCATGGCATATGACAGAATGATATATGTTCAATTTTTTTATTTGGCTTTTTATGTGGGAATGTGTGGCTCTAATGGTTACACTTATGAAGAAATTCATCTTACTAAACCAAGCGCTTGCTGAGATCAGGAGTGGACTATTTTTTTCCCCCCTGAAATTTGTTTTTCATGATTTAACTGTTTTCTAGAAAACGTTGTACATGGATATCAACAATTCAAATGCCATTGAAAAAAATTAACCTCAAAGCAGAAATTACATTCTTACATTATTCCTATAGGGAGCTGAACTCGACAGCATGTCCAGTGGAATTCTAACAGTCTCCCATTCTAATTTACGTTGCTTTTTCTAAAAGTTTCCAAAACAACCTGCACGGTTCAATGGATTTGAAATGAAGCAGAGACTTGTGGTTTTGAGTACACAAGCTTATTTATTGTGCTGTCGTCTTATAACAATGTGGTGAATCTAACATCAATGGGAATCTACCCCCTACGCTTGGGTGGAATCAAGTCCCATCACCAATGCTGTTTTTTGTTTTCTGACTCAAGAAAAGTGACTTCAATAGTAGACAGGAGAATGCTGAAAAAAAAAAAATCATTATCTTATGTATCTATATAGATAGATGGATAGATAGATAGATAGATAGATAGATAGATAGATAGATAGATAGATAGATAGATGATTTATTGTCCATTTCTGGAAATTTGCCTTTGGCTTCACTGTAGTTGAGATAAAAACAGTTTCAGTAGACATATACTACAAGTAAATAGGCTTTCCTCTCTGTGTGTGTATGTGTGTTTGTGTTACAAATCTAACTTGGACCACATTTGTCAAATATTATTTGGGTCAAGTTGCTTGTATTGGTGGTTGATTATCCTTGAATTGTCCTTGAGTGGAATTCTTTCTAAAGTTGAAATTAGCTGACCGCATGATCGGACGGACCAATCTCAATGGAGATTGTAATAAAGAAGGATGTAATAAAGTTGCTAGTAGTTGTTGCTGTGTTGAAAATGGAGAATGTAGCGGTATTAAAGTTGCTAATAGTTACTGTGTTTTTGTCTTTTCAAACAGATATATAGCGTTTTGGAATGAAACGCTTCATACTGTTTACCTGAGGGGATCGATTTTGTTTTCAGCCTGAAAACAGTCGTCCTCAGGGGGCAAATAAAGCTCCATTGCAACTCTATTATATTGATTTAAGTTGTGAAACACTCTGTGTAAGCACATGCTGCAGTTCTGGAGAAGACACAGCTTGCAGTTTGTTTGTCAGTGGTAAACTGTGTGTCTCTGTTACCATTGTTATCTGTTCATCAGGAGACATACACACACACACACACACACACACACACACACACGCATAGTCGGAACAAGAATTTTGCTCCATTTGCCAGAACTTTTGCTTGCTCTCTCTCTCTCTCTCTCTCTCTCTCTCTCTCTCTCTCTCTCTCCCTGTTTCTCAGCTAAAAGATGATTTGCCAGTATTGAAAGAAAACCATCTGTGTTATCCCTGAGAGAAAAGAGAGAACATCGCCAGTAGTCTTTTTCAGGAAGGTCTCAATCTCATAGTTTATCAGTGATGTCAAACAAACTGTCACAAACACAACTTTTATATGTAGTTGTGTAAGATTTTCAGCAACAGCCAACACTTGGGACAGTGTTTTGCAAAGGTTATTACTTTTTGCTTCAGGAATTTTTCAAGAATTTTGACATGTACAGCAGCAACTTGCCACATCTGCACATGTAACCATTGCATAGCCATGCACACATCATTCACATATGCACACATTGTTGAAACAAATACAATACATGTACCTGTCACATAAACACATAGCAGGTACATGTAGTAATGTAGTAGTAAATAAAACTGAGGGAGTGATCATCAACATGCAAACAACCAGCAGTATAAACTAAAATCAATTCTATTTTCATAAAAGAATCACTATGCTACTTACCCTATACTATGAATTTACATCATAAAAATGTATGTCAGCCTGAAAACTAAATGAACTAGAAGGGCACGGACCTCCGCCAAGGCTTGTGCTATTATTGCTTGTTCGTCAGTCGGATCCAGATCCGCTCCAAAATGTAATGGGTTCCTCCTTGGCCCATGCTACACCCTTCCACGAAGTTTCATGAAAATCGGGCCAGTAGTTTTTCCATAATCCTGCTAACAGACAAACAGACAAACAAACAAACAAACGGCACCGAAAACATAACCTCCTTGGCGGAGGTAATAACAAGGTGGGTGAATAGGTAAAAGGTGGGGCTACCCTCCACTGCAGCTTTGCATATATACATACAGTACATTTATTGTAACTGTCACACATGTATGTAACTGTCATAAACATCACTGTCAAATACACACATGCATGTCGCTGTCGCATTTGATCAGAGGTGTCAAATTAACTATTCAGTATCCCTAAAATATAGAGAATCCAGTGTTTTCATTTTGCCACTGTCTTAACCCATTTACCCACTATCTTTTAAAAGGTACATACATTTCTTCAAATTTTGTACTATTAATTACATGGGAGCAGCAGTAGTAGTAGTAGTAGCGGTAAAATCCCATTAAGTTGTATTGAATGGACCTGGTAGATTTACTGGCAAGAAAGGTCAAATTAGAGCAAATTTGAAAAGAAATGTATTGAAAATGTCTAAAAATGAAACGTGAATAATATATGAAATGTTTTTGCCAGCGAGTCAATGTAACCCAAGTGAGTAAAGGTGGTAAATACTATTTCAAACTAGATGCTATTGGAATTTTATTCTTTCAAATAAATTTCTTCAATTGCCAAGCCACTTTGATCAGGGGTTCTCAAATAACCCACATTAGGTCTTAGTTGTTGTTGATTTACACACTTAATGTGGGAAAATAATATTGGTGAGAATGAAACATATGATAGTATATAGTATAGATAGTATAAAAATATGATTACATATGATTAGTCCTTCTTATATAATAATTTCCAGTGAAATTCAGTGAAATTAAATTATTCCTCATTTTGCTGGGGACCTCTGGAACCCCCTCAAGATCACTTGGGGGTCCCTGGACCCCACTTTGACAACCACTGATTTAGATTTTAGACCAAAAATCCCCAAATTGATACATTTTGAAGTATTTTTGTAGCACAAGAAAACGTAAAAAGTCAAGTGAGTGGTACCACCCATGTCTCTCTCTCTCTGTAGCCATCAAATTCCAGACTCCTTACGAATAACCAACCTTCCCATTGTCTCTCCATCCCCCTCCCTCCATCCCTACAGACATATTTGCGACGGATGTGTGCGGCCCAGATAAGGAATTGGATGTGGAAAGCTGTCAGTGTGTGTGTCGACGCGGGTACCGGACTCACGACTGCGGCCCTAACCGACACCTTGACCGCAACACCTGCCAGTGCGTTTGCAACGTCCCGCAACCCTCCGCCTGTCCGGCCAACTATGTCTTCAATAAGGAGACATGTCAGTGCACATGCAACAAGACGTGTCCGAGGCACCAGCCCCTCAATAAGACAAAGTGTTCCTGCGAATGCAACGAGTCGCCCAATAGGTGTTTCCTAAAAGGACGGAGGTTCCACCAAGCTACATGCAGGTAAGGAGGGATGGAGGCAGGAACAGCATCCTCTGTTTGGTGGAGGCGTTTATCCAAAATGGCTGACAATACCATGAGGGCATGCATTTTACTGAGAAACGAACCCCTAACCCTGGCAGTGTTAGTGCCTTGCTCTAGAGCAGGGGTCTCAAACTCAATTTACCTGGGGGCCGCTGGAGGCAGAGTCTGGGTGAGGCTGGGCCGCATCAGGTATTCCACAAGAAAAGCTTTGTTAAAAAAATTCCAATCTTCTCAAATGTCTTTATTTTTATTTTTTAACACAAAATAAGATTTAAACGTCTTTATTAACAGTTCTTTAACCTCAATGGGTTCTTCTGAATATGAATTGTCCTGAACATGAATGGAACATTGAAGAACATGAACTGTTCTTCTGAACATGGCTTCTCTTGCCTACTCCTTGCTGCTAGAGACCTGGCAGTAGTCATAGAAACAAAAAAAACAAATGACATCATATAGAAATATATGTAGTGTTCATCGTGTGAGGCAATGCAAATAAAAAATAATGACCCACAAATAACGGTGCGACCCTATAATTGGTCCGGGTTACTGGGGACTGTTATCGCCGACGGACAGGTGTCGCTATGTGACTGCAGACTACATTAGGCTACATTGAGTTCCTTACTTTTCTTTTATCCCGCCGCGTACGCATCACTTTGATTTATTTTGTCAGAGAGAGACATATATACGTATAATGTCCCGCTGGGCAGCAACTTTAAAAACTTTTTTTTGGAAGTGTTGTGAACGCAGCGCGCTGGGACGAATGTCCGCGTGTGCCCAATAGAAACGAGGCAGCCAGCCAGGCACGGAAGAAAACTCTCCATGGCAACGCTGCTGTAACTTTCACTCATTGAGAAATGTTTCTCTGCTTGCATCAAGCCCGGTCGATGTCCCACCCCCGAGAGCCATATACCCCACCGTGATTGGTAGGTTCGTTCAGCTCCGCACACAATACTGTAAAGTGCCATCCATATAAAACTCGCGGGCCGCACTAACATTAAACTTTCATATTAAGGTGGGGGCCACAAAATATCGTCTCGGGCCGCGAGCTTGAGACCCATGCTCTAGAGAATGGAACCCCTAACCCTGGCTGTGATAGTGCCTTGCTTTAGGGAATAGAACCCCTAACCTTGGCAGTGTTAATGCCTTGTTCTAAGGAATAGAACCCCTAACCCAGGCAGTGTTAATGCCTTGCTCTGGGGAATAGAACCCCTAACCCAGGCAATGTTAATGCCTTGCTCTAGAGAGTAGAACCCCTAGCCTTGGCAGTGTTAATGCCTTGTTCTAAGGAATAGAACCCCTAACCCTGGCAGTGTTAGTGCCTTGCTCTAGGGAATAGAACCCCTAACCCTGGCAGTGTTAATGCCTTGTTCTAAGGAATACAACCCCTAACCCTGGCAGTGTTAATGCCTTGCTCTAGAGAATAGAACCCCTAACCCAGGCAGTATGAATGCCTTGCTCTAGAGAATAGAACCCCTAACCCAGGCAATATTAATGCCTTGCTCTAGGGAATAGAACCCCTAACCCAGGCAGTGTTAGTGCCTTGTTCTAAGGAATAGAACCCCTAACCCAGGCAGTGTTAACGCCTTGCTATAGGGAATAGAACCCCTGACCCAGGAAGTGTTAATGCCTTGCTATAGGGAATAGAACCCCTGACCCAAGAAGTGTTAATGCCTTGCTATAGGGAATAGAACCTCTAACCCTGGCATACCAACCCTGGGATGGTATACCACTAGATGGTATTTCTCCTGAATAATACCCAATATTAATAATACAAAAGACTAAATGTCATCATTAATTACCTCATTAACATACTTGGTTATGTTTAATATATCATGGCGATTATGGCAGGACATTAGGCAGAACATAAGTGCCTCTTGTTATACTTCATTTGAAGGATTGTATGGTTCTCTGTGGTTTGAGAAATTCCTACTGACTCCTTCCTGCTGATGAAACCCTTTCAAATTCTAAAAAAAACTCTAAAATACATGGTGGTCAAACTAAAAGCAAGTCCATTTTTCTGGATGAAAATTTATATTTTGGAGATGCGAGGTAAAACAAAGTATCGATCAAAACTTAAATATGTCTTGTATCTTTTCCTTGTAGTTCACATATGAATTCCAGTAGGCTTATTTCTGCCCCTGAAATTGGTTCTACCCCTACTCCAATACACACACACACACACACACATACACACACATTGGTGATGTTACTAGCTAAGTGTGTGTTAAAAGCCAGAGGAACAACCTGGTTAGGCAGTGCTAGGTTGGTATTGTGAACCTGGTCTGTAATACAAGACCTCAGTCTGCTAATGACTTCTCCTAGCTGTCACTTAACCATTTCCTCTCCCTGCACAGGAAGAAACACACACACACACACACACACTCACGTACCCATCCAGTCTTGACCCTTTGTGACCCTGTTTGAGAGTGATTTATGAGTATAGCATAGCAGTAAGAATCTAGTGTCTGGGATCTGGCTCTGTGTGTATGTGAGTACGAGTGTGTGTGTTTGAGAGAGTGTGAGTGTGTGTTTATAGGTTTCCCCAAAGCTACCATGACTAAATATTCTCTCAGCCACCAAGTAACACCCATGTAGTCAGAAAAGATATGGCAATTATACGCTACTCATGGAAATCTCTGTTGTCTTGATGAAGTACGTAAGTCATACGTCAGAAGGACTCTCCATCTTTTCATGTGTTGTTTTGGCTTCCTTGACTTTGGTCCTCGTTTTCCATCCATCATCTGAAGGTTGGACAACTAGCCTTGACTCTGGACTGGGATTTGACTGTTTCTGAAGGCCAATACTGATATTTTTGGATTGAAGCTGCCAGTATTGTGTGCGGAAGTCAAAGAGCTGTAACAGCATGTGTAGTGAAACTGAGAAACGTAACTTCAGCGTTTCCCTCCTGTCCAGACAAAATAATTGATAGTAGTATTTCTTACGGCTTATTTTTGCTGCTATGAAAATTAAACCTTAGTTATAACCTGTGACATTTAAAACCCACAAAATGTGTTACTGCTGTTTGTCTTTTTAGGCCCGCACTGGTTCTCAACTATGTGCCATTGTGGCCCAGGAGTCAGGTCTTCAATCCAACCAAACACTACAGCAGCTGATTTCATTGATACAGATAGTTGAGAACCACTGATTTAGACCATGGGACATCAAAACTCTCCACTAAAATCCAGGATAATAATAATAATAATAATAATGATACGCATACTTGTGTGGAATCTGATGTATTATTAATCAATTCTACAATAAATTATGAGCTTGGAATTATAAGGTTTTATCTAGGTGGAGTGAAGTGACGTTAACAGTAATCCTAAAATCTGCAGATATTGAGCATAATTTGGGGCTTGAATAATACATATTTAACCCCAGAAGGTTTAAAATGCTAATGAGTTGTTGCTGTTTATTTTGCAATGAAGTGATGTTAAAACTATAAACTGTCTTTCTCTCCCTCTGTAGTTGTCACCGGCCTCCCTGCGAGGTGAGGAGGCGAAGGTGTGATCCGGGTTTCTCCTTCAGCGAGGAGGTGTGTCGCTGCATCCCCTCCCACTGGAGACGGCTGGACTAACCCCTAGCTAATGAGATGCTAATGAGATGCTAACAAGCTGATAACGAGCTTAACGACTATGATTCATCGTCCATCCCCAGAAGAGCTGCCGGTCATGAGTGTCTCCGTCAGCTGTGGCGACTGCTAAAAATGAAAAAAAAAATAAAAAAAAATAAATGATGGATGGAGTCGAGTTGGATGGAGCGGACCCTGGCCCTGGTAAAATGTGGGAAACTTTGGTGATTGGAATGCAGAAAATGGAAACTGGTGATTCGGGGGAAAAGTCTTAAAGTGGGAAATGTGGCATCTTGGTTATAAGGACGTTTTAATGGGAGATCGACCACAGTGCCCCGAAAACGCAGCAAAATGGAAGTAAGGACTGAAAGAAAGAGTTGAAGCTCGAGATTTGTTTTAAAATATTGTCTAAATAATTTGTTTTAAAATATTTTTTTTTTTTTGTATTAATTATGTCTTATTATTCTTATGTCAGGTATTGATTATATAATTTATTAAATGTGTTTTTTCAACCTCTTTATTGCAATTTCAATCTTTTCCACAAAGATACACTGTGATCAATATTTTTGTATCATGTAAAGTATATGTTGTAAAATAAAGTATATGTTGTATATTGTTAACTTGCTTTGTTATTCACTCTGTTCTGTTGTTTATTATACTGAGGTTATAGTACTGCAGTTTACACTTATAGCATCCGTAATAAACATTCACTTTGTACTTTTAGAAACACATTAGGTCTTGTTTTATGGATTTTAATTTCTTCACATTTATGAACCTGAGACTCAAACCTGAGAGGTTAAAGTGGAAAAGATAAAAGAGCGCTGTGACTGGAAGGGACAGTCATGACATATGGACTGAGGATTTGGGCTGATTACAACTTAGAAGAGCTGGCGTGCTGAAATCATTTATTTGTGTAAGTGTGTGTTTGTGTGTGTGTGTGTGTGAGTGAGAGAGAGAGATTTTGAGATGTGATGTTTCCATTTGGCCTTTTTAGAACTGGCAGATAGCTAACGGCTATCTAAAGTTACAACACTGGATTCTTGACCTTCACTGGCACAATTTTACTGTAAAACTGCAACACAATATGTAAAATAAAGATGTTATATAAAAATACATGTCCATGTCCATACAATGACAAGACATAAGCTTTACAAAGATAACCATGAGCCAATTATTCAACATAGGAAGAGAGATAATTTTGGTGTCCGTCTCGTCAGATATTGGGCAAGGTGACCAATGGACAAACTCCCAAAAAGTCAATGTAGTATAGTGATGAGAACGTAGACACCAAAATCATTCATGTGTCCCTGGTAGATCGTTGACTCTGGTGTACCATGCTAATATATATACTTTGGGCACTATGTTGAGTGACAGTAGGCTCCATTCTAACACGTTAGCATACACCAGGGCCATAGCCAGCTTACCAGAAGGGGTCTTTTTCCCAAAAAGCGGATCTTTTTTTTCCGAGCACAAGCAACCTTATGCAAACCAGCCTTTGACCTACTACAGGCTACCAATACACTATTTACCATGGCAATCAGGTGCCAATTTTTCACCTTCTTGTCCAGAACATTAGAGTGTTATTCTGAATATCTGCTACATGCCTGCTCTAAGAATTTCCTAAGTCAATATATGAAACATTAACAAAATGAAATACAAGAAAAACCTCTTTTGAAATAAAGTTAGGCCTACTTTTATTTTTGGTTGCATTCACTGCTTTTCAGTGCATTTCAGTGACATTCATCTCAATAAAACCTTATATGACAGGGTTGTCACTCCCTTCTTTTACATTTTAAAATATGTTAAAAGGAGCAAAGTGCAAAGTAAAGAAAAATGTTTAGGCTTTGTTTTTCCTTGTCAAAAGGAAGTACAGTGATATTCGGAGCCTTAGGTGTAGCTTTAGAGAATATGTCCACTGCCTCCTCCAGATCTGCCTTCATGTTGTAATGTATTTGAATGACAACCTCTTCCCTCATACTGGTGCGCAAGAAAGTGTTTAATCTTCAAAGAGTGTTTATTTTGAGAAGCTTGTGAACATTTGGATAAGATAAGATATACTTTCATTGTCCCCTTTGGGAAATTTGTCTTGGACTCCGTGCTGTACACAGTACACACGCAACATAGCAAAACAACACATAAAATAAAGTTAAAAAAAAAATACACAAGCAACACATAAATCAGGATCACACAAATCACACACGCTTGATTGCCCGGGCACATGAGGTTAGCCTTTCTTCCTGTGGCGTCTCTGTTCACTTTCCAGCTTTTGAGCTCCTGTTCAATCAGTTCTAGTGATGGCAGGTCATTGTAGAATTCCACTGCAGCAGAGATGTCGCCTGTAACACCTTCCTGGCACTGTACAAAGGGAACTAGCCTAAGCAGGGCAGAGGAGCTCACTAATCTTGAGGTAAAGCCGGCATCAAACTCTGTGTAGATGTGGTCAAGGAGCGGAAAAGCCATGTTTCATCGGAAGTACTCTTCTACAGTTTCTGCAGGAGCACTTGCCTTGTGCATTTGCCTCCCGGCAACCCTGGCATGAAACCTAGCGTCTACATTGGCTTGAGCAGCAAGCCAGACTGCTTGCTGGTAGATTCTGTCCTCATCAACTGACTCAAGCAGATGGCTGTAGAAACCGCTCACCCCATGAACTATACTGAACGCTTGAATGATCTCAAGTGATGTGCTCTGCAGCTTAACAGGTACTGGTAGACAGTATAGATGGTGAGAATGAAGCCCAAGTCTTAGAGTCCAGACAAATGTCCCATGGCCTCTGCTTTGTACTTTCCCTCCCATCCAGTGTGCTGTACTCTCCAGTGTGAAGACCTAAGGCAATGACTTCCAGTGCTTTCACAATGAAGACTAAAGCATTGATAGAAATGACTGCAAGCATCATGCCTAGCAGTTTCTTCTTCCCAACATACTGCACTTCGGTCTCCACAATCTCAGTCAGCAGATGTTCTCTTTTGGGGCTGTTGGTGAAAAACATGACGGTGGATTTCATCTTGTCAAGAGTATTATGGACTGTGGAAAGGGAACAGGAGTGAGCAATGACAACAATCAGGCAGTGTCCATTGCAGTGCATGTAGACAGCCTTAGTTCATCCCTCTTAATAAATGCCTGGACTCCAACTGTCACTGCTCATGTTATTTGCACCATCATACCCTTGCCCTCTGCAGTCAGATATATCAATGCCCAGGTGGCTCAGAACTCTTTTATGGCAGTGGCAATGTGTTGACCAGTGATCCTTGGCAAGTTGCATAACTCCAGCAGCTCTTCTCTAATGTTCTCATCTCTGTGTACAAAACAGAGTGACATCAGTTCCACATGTGACATCACCTCAACAACCAGGATGGAGTAAATCTTGGTGGCATCCTTGATCTCTTCAACAAGCCTGGACTGTATCATTCTCTTCCCAATAACATCAATCAATTCAGTCGGTGTTTGAGGTGAGATGTAAGCCGTTTTTTCGGCTTCGGTTTCTCCATGTATTGTTTCAAAATGTCATTGTGGTTGGCTAGTAATCTCATTAGAGACAGTACGTTTCCTGGGTTCTCCAATTCACTGCGACCCTCTGTTAGACCAATAAACTGGCGACCACAATAAAGCACTGCCTCTGCAACTGACTCGAGTATATGCCTGTTTACTGTGATGTTGGCTGCTTGTTTTCTGTCCGACATGACTGAGACACCAAGCCAAGTTGATACTTGTGACCTTGTGGAGAAAGTTCTTCCCAAGTTGTCTTGGAGAGAACGATCTTTTCATGACAGTAAGCACAGATATGTTTCCTCACAGTTTGAGATGGACTGTGGGCTTCACATTGTGCGTGTGATTAAGACTCACAGCTGTACACTTAGACAGTAACTGTTGCTTGGTTTAATTGAATAAACTTTATAGGCTTTTGGACTTTTTGTTTTTTGGGGTAGGTCAAATGTTGACTGATAGACTCTATGCTAAAACTATAGCATACACTGTGTTAGTAGGCTCCGTACTAACACTTTAGGCTCCAAGCTAACACTTTGGTATACACTATGCTGGCACAGTGTTCGCATCACTTAAGTGGACCAACAGGTCAGTCTACCAAAAACTTGATGTTTTACTTGAGAGTGAGTTTGGGTGATGGAGAGGAGATGGGGCTCTAGAAAGACAATTGCACGAGCAGGCCCATTCACATCTAGAAAAAATTCTTTCTAAGTAAATAGAATGTCTGTGTTCCCACTGCAACGAAAAACATCCAAAACTATAACTATAACTATATTTTTGGTTCAATCTCAGAGAGTTTTTGGATGCAGAGATGCAAGTGAAATGAAAGTTCTAGGAAAGAAGAGGGTTGGTCTGGAAATTGGTGCGCCAAAATCGTCTTGTGACTGCTTGAGCAACAATATATTGTTATAGTTTATAGTTGTATGTTTATAGTTATTGTTCTAGAAGTGAATGGGCCTTAAACTCACTCTTAGTTAATTTATTGCACATATAAAAATGTTCAAACAGAGAAAAGATATAAATAGTGATTGTTCAGGTGAGATAAAAATGACTTAGAGAAACATCTCACCTTAAACACACTCTCTCTCTCTCTCTCTCTCTCTCTCTCTCTCTCTCACACACACAAACACACACAGACACACACATTAGCGAGGTTGACATGAGAGGTGATGGTGGTTAAACATGTAACGTCGTACATCTGGAGTGAATTACATATCAACCTCTGGAGCACCCCGTCCTCTATACACACACACACACACACACACACACACACACACACACAACCTGCTCACCTCTGCACTGTTGCACTCACAAGGAAAGAAATACAAGAATGCACACACATACACACACACAGCGCTGTCTGAATGGCATGGTAGTTCGCTCTGTCTCTGAGGGAAGTCAATCACTTCCCCTTGGAAGGAATTTGGAATAAAATGTGTGTGTGTGTGTGTGTGTGTGTGTGTGTGTGTGTGCGTGCGCATATGCGTGTGTGTGTGTAGACCATGAAACAGGCTGAAAACCAGAGACAGACAAGAATGAGAGAAGACAGAAAAGAGGAAACCTCATCTTTCTTTCTCATCAGTCTTCTGCCATGTTTGACTGTCTTTCAAAGCTGTACTGTGCTCACGTTGCACTGAGTGTGTGTGAGTGTGTGTGTATCCTTGCCTTCGCCTGTCTTGTTTGTGTGAAAGTGAAACAAAATCAGTATTCTTGTCAGTGGAGTCAGACATCAGAATAAACTATGATCAGGTTTCCAATGTTCTCTCTCACACACACGCACACACACACGCACACAGACACATGCAGTTGCACACAAACTGAAAAGAAAAAGAAAATGTCTCATTTCCAAAGTGAGTACAAGTTATTTTTGCTAAAGGAAATGTCAATTTGATTTAAATTAGATTACATTGGGGCCTCATATCTCAGGCAACTCAGAACATCATAACATTTATACAAGGAGGGGAGAATTAAATGTTGTCCTATATGAGATGTGTGTGTGTATGTGCACGTATGTGTGCATAAATTTGTGTGGTCCCATTGTAAAATCCCCACATTTTTGCATGTAAGGTGTCATGATTCGCCATACAGTAGTTTCTAGTTTTCCAAGATTTGGGTATTTTCAATTCAATTTCACATACTTTCTTGCATTAAACCTGCACTAAGCGATATCAGACCTTATACACACACACTGTCTACACTTACATGCAAGTGTAGACAGTGTGTGTGGAATTATATTACTTTTTCAGTAACTTTTGTCCGATGCCCCTGTTACTAAAAGACTTTTAGGTGTGCTACAGTTGTTTCTCTACATGGATGTGTAATAAAGTAGAACAACACACAGATATTTTACTCAAATTTATTGTCATACACAGTACAGTATTATCCAAAGTCACATGTTGGCCATATTTGGCAAATCAATTCATGCACAGAGTGCATAAAAGAAACTTACTGCTCTATACCTCTAAGCTGTAAGGGCCCCATAGTCTGCTTTATAAATGTTCATTGCATTCTGTAGTGAGAACACATTAAAACATACAGGCTCCAGACCAGGATGATCCACCATGCATGTAGGTGGATCCTGAAGCTGCTTCATTCTTCTGGTAACCTAGGGAATGAGAAAGGGTAACTGTTATTGAATTTTGCTACCTTTATAAGAACATTACACTGCCAATGATGTTTATATTATATGTTTATCATTTAGCACAGACAATGCAGAGTAAATGTGAGTACTGTACAAACTAATGTAACATACGACATAAACAATAAAGGTGTCAACTCTAAAAGAGGTATGATCTTATGTACAGGGTGAATGACCAGCAGGCCTCCATGAGTTTTTTTTTTTTTTTTATATTTCAGCTACAGTTCTAAAACTGTTGAGCTGTAGCTGAGTAGCACTGGCATAAATTACGACAGTCATATGTCCAAATGGTAGATAGCATGGGACATAACCATATGTTTGCCGGTGTCGTGACAATATTTGTATCCACTGCAGATGGGTTCTTCTTTTGCGTCTTCACAATTTGATGTAATTGAACATAATAACTACATAATGTCTGGTATGGATTTGTTTCCTATCGCTAGCCAGTACAACGGCAATTGTAAGACACTTCATGGAATAACATTACAGCAGCTATCCAAGTAGCCAGCTAAAAGCTACCTACATCTACTGTGTTGATGAGCTTACTAGACAGCCTCAAACCACCGGCACCGGTGAACGTCAGGATAAAAATGAATCAAACAAACCATACGGTACAGTTACCGTGGGAGACACTCCGGCAGGTAACGTTAGATATCCTTTTTATGGGATATAACTTTGTCCGCTATGGCTATCCAGAAAGACAACATAGCCGACGCAACCACATACACACGCACGGTAAGAAAGTACGAAAACAGTGAAATTTCAACCTACCATTCAGAGACATCCTGCTGTAACCGTGTCTGTAAAAATTCGGCAGTTGCCTCTTCTTGTTTGGTTGACAGATTCCGCCTCAAACATGTACGGTTTTACATGTTGTGTTACGGAGTTTTCTTCTACAAGGAGCTGCCATGTTAGTTTTGGAGTTTTTCCGCGTCTGCACCCTCCCCCCTCGCCCAGCCGATCAGGCAGCCAATCAGAGCAGCGCCTCATTATCAGAGCATCCCCGCCCACTCAGAACAGCGCATAGTTAATGAGGGGAGAAACAGAGAGGCCCCACAGAGCCTGGATTTGTGTGTTTTTCTGCAACAGAATTCATAACCTTGTTTTAAAGACCACTGAGAAATGTTTTAAACAGCTAAAAAGAGCATAATATGGGATTATTTAATAAATAATGGTAAATTGTTATTGGTAGGAGATTGGTTGTGTCGGCTATAATGCCTAATTTATAGCCAGTATCAAGAAAACAGAGAGAGGCTTGGACTTACAGTATATATTTCAAACTTGGAATGTAATTAAATTCTCACACTTTATATATGCTTTTTGTATACATAGGACCATAAATTACATATTTACAAGGCAGTCATGGAATTACATTTCAGTGGGCTTTAAATAAACATAGTCATATGTAATCCACTATTTTGACTTTTTTTGATTGGGGGATACGCTACCTTTTACTCTTGCGGTATTAATGTTTGGTAGCATATTGCTGTGTTTATGACCAGGCAAGCTTCACACCATAAACAATAACCATAAGCGTGTGTTCTGGATGATTATTGGATGATTGCTCTGCCCATTCACACATTCTCCGCATTGCTTAAATGATGCAACAATGGGTTTAAAAAGCAACAGGATAGATCTTTGCCTTTTACGATCCCTACCCCCCTCTGAGATGCGTCAGTTATCTCTCAGATTTTTTTTAATGTCCGTAAAATTGGAGTGAGGTTTATATACTCATGAACGGTTTATGGGCAGCCTGTAAAGCTCCACACAGGATGTATAAATGCCTGTTTGCAATCGCTGCCTGGGATTTGATGAGGGAGTGTTAGGGCTTCCCACTGAGAGATAAAAAAACATTGTGATTTTACTACCTTTAAAAGGGGAATTATATTCTCTTCGACAGTTCAGTCAATATTTTGTGGATATAAACAGTTTGGGTTCGTCACTCAAAAACAACGATACTCATTGCTCATGAGTGATTTCAAATGAAGCTACTGATTTTCCATTACACCACCAAAATTGACGATTTCATGCCCAGTATTCTTGTCCCCCTTTTACTGGATCAAATCAAAGTAATGGAAATACTTTCACCCAGAGAAACTAATTTCTCATCTAAGCTACAGTAGCTCTGTGTGAGAGGATGGAAGGAAGCTTCAGTCCTCTATACCTGTACACTATCAAATGACTCACTACATGCTTTGCTCTTGGGAATAGAACCCCTAACCCTGGCAGTGTTAGTGCCTTGCTTTAGGGAATAGAACCCCTAACCCTGGCAGTGTTAGCGCCTTGCTTTAGGGAATAGAACCCCTAACCCTGGCAGTGTTAGTGCCTTGCTTTAGGGAATAGAACCCCTAACCCTGGCAGTGCTAGTGCCTTGCTCTAGGGAATAGAACCCCTAACCCAGGCAGTGTTAATGCTTTGCTCTGGAGAATAGAACCCCTAACCCTGGCAGTGTTAGTGCCTTACTCGAGAATGGAACCCCTATATATACTTGCAATACGACGGTGGTGCAATTTTAGTTCAGTAATGGAGAGAAGAGTCCAGACCGGCTTCTCCCAAGAGGAAATCAATGTTCTTGTCCGGGAGGTGCAGAATGGCAAGGCGCAAATATACAGCAAATATGAATATACAGCACCCAAAATATACCACCAAGGGCAGATGATGTCCCTTTTTAAGTTAATTGTACACAATAAAACATGTTTCCATTAGTTTGGTTAGTGATGAAAAATTCATATTTGTCTACGTTTAACCCATTGATATGATTGCATAAACTGACAACTCCTTAATCTTTGAAAAAAAGAATAAGAAAGGAGCGTTTCTTGGATCTGAGGTGGTAGAAGACAGCAACAGCAGCTGCTCTGTGGTTGGTGGGTACAATTCCTAAAAAATTTAGCTACTAGGGATATTCCTTGCCAGTCACGTAAGGAAAATATGAGGAAATCAAGGCATGAATTCCCCGAAGAAAAACCACGGCACTCCGTCTGCAGATACAAAAATGTGAAAAGCCTTTATTATAGTGGTTTCATATTAAAAAGGAAATTACCCAGGAAGAAATCCACTCGTGCCCAATGAAATCACTGCTGGGCGCTGCGCATGGTCTGCGCCGAAGATCTCGATCTTCGGATCCTAATCTTAAAAATCCCCAAAACATGGAAATTATAAATAGAGCAGCAAACTGCCCTAGTTTTCCTTTTTGATATGTGAAGTTCCTTTTTTTATTTTTTCTGTTTGGTTTTAGTCTCTAGGAAACTAAGGTGGAACAGTCTCAAAGGCTCCAACAGACATGCACACACACATGTGCGCGCACACACACACACACACACACACACACACACACACACACACACACACACACACACACACACACACACACCTCAAGTTCTTTTCTAATAGGGAAGGAAGCTAAAGGAGCTACCCAGGTCTGCCGATGAGAAGATAAGATGTTGGCACACAGTGATGGGTGTGTGTGTGTGTGCGTGTGTGTGTGTGACAGAGAGAGAGAGAGAGAGAGAGAGAGAGAGAGATGTAGAGATAAAGTCTGGTGGCACAGAAAGCAGTTCACACCATATATTACATCAGTAAAGTCCATTATTAACAATCCCACTCCCTTCCTGCCATTCAAACACTTTTTGACTTATGACCTGTGTTGTGTGTGTGTGTGTGTGTGAGTGAGAGAGAGAGAGAGAGAGAGAGAGAGAGAGAGAGAGAGAGAGAGAGAGAGAGAGAGAGAGAGAGCGAGAGCATATAGGAGGGAAATGGGGGTACTGGGTGTGTCAGCTGGCTAGATAACACAATAGAATGAGACTCTGTGTGTGTGTGTGTGTGTGTGTGTGTGTGTGTGTGTGTGTGTGTGTGTGTGTGCGTGCGTGTGTGTGCACATAATGGTGGATATTGCATCGGGAAGGGAATGGCCCTCAGAAAAAATGTAAGCAGGAATGCTCAAGGCAGTTATTGTTCTTTTAATGTTCATAAAAGGCTGACCCCGAATCAAGTTAGGTTGAATCTTAGCCAGACATTCTTAAACTGTTATTTTTTCCCCCAATGAGAAATTCACTCAAAGTATACTAGTCGTCTAAACATGTAGGGACCCACCAGCATTTAGATCCTTCACCCATATTGGGCCCCAGACTCATAATGTAAGAAACCAGGATCTAAGAGAGGAAAAAAAAACAATTCTGTTCTCTGAAAACTAGTAAAAGAAGCCCACATGTAAGTGAATTTCCGATAAAACACTCTTTAGTTGAATGCATTTGATTTCATTATTGATGTTTGATGTGGACCGGTATAGAAAACGCGCTGCCAATAAACATTTGCAACTGGAATGAAACAATAATCAAATGATAGTTGTTATTACAGTAATTCAAGGAAACAGCAAAAAGGATCCCCAGTGTCTGACCTTAGAACAGCAAAGCATGGATTGAATGTTTTCTAAATTAAATCCTAATTTATTCCTGATTTCTCTCGTGTTATTGCTATTTTCAGTAGAAATGTAGAAGTAACAGGGTTGAAATCTGGGTAACAGCTTTGAAAACATCAACAAATATCATCAAGGTTATCATACATATATGGATATAGATGCTGTTGGGGCCATGCCTTACTTGAAAGCAGGGTTATCATAGTCAACTAAAACTCAAACTAGGCATGGAAAAACATTTCAGGAAAACTGAAATAAAAGATAAGCCTAATGAAAAACAGAATCTCTGCCTAAATAAAAATAAAACCATTTTTTTTCAGTTTTAGTTTTTTGACCATTGTCATTTTGTGATAGAAAAGGAAAGAGAATTCTCTGGTAATGAATTCCCATTTACATACACATATAGAGACAATATTGTGCAACATTGTGCTATGGCACAGACTTGTTTTTAGCTACAAGTTAAAACCTAGCCAAGGAAGATGAGTCAGAGTTGACAACTGTAATAGTTATGTTCATAATATATAGAGGTTTTGGGTAGCCATCTCTCTTTATAAGTGGGGAAACTATGAAATTTCTTTCCTCCCTTCTGACACAGTTATGTGTCACAACCTGACACAACACATGACAGGCATGACAGCCAAGCGACCAACAACAATGGCAACAACCATCTATGGACCAGAAGAGGTAACTACCACAGATATACAGTATGTAAACTGAATGAGCATCCAAAATGAATGGAAGTCAATGAAAATTGCCCCCCAAAAAGTTCATCCTTAATGGATTTATTCATGGGTCGATTCGTGGAATTAATGGATTTTTTATGCCTTTTCTGCATGGTTTACATGGTTATTAATGAGTTATTAATGGAAAGTTCCTGTCTCCCTGAATTTTACATTAAATTAGAAAGTAAGCAGTCAAACATTAAGGGGCGTTTAAGGAGGTTTTGACAGGTCAAGAAGGGAAGAATAGGAGAAATGAGAAATGAAGCCAAGGGTGAGAGGTTGGGTTTGATCGATATATTGGAACAATTGTGATATTGACCTTTTATTAAAAATTGCATACCAGCTAGTCAGTATCATCCACCTCTGATGTGATGGAAGTTCCTCCCTGACCACAGCTGTTCAATATGTTTTAATTATTATTATTTTTATATCAGATGTCTGAGCAGAGAAATCATTCCAGTGTGGTGTTGAAGGATTTTACTCAACAGTTTGTAAAACCTGCAGTGAAACCTGCCTCACTCTGCCTTAAGGAGCTACTAACCCACCTAAAACTATTTCATTAGTCTGGTTTCAATGGAGATTTTTAGTGTCCCATGATGGTCTAAATGCTGTTTCAGAGGCTTTTCCACCCTGATAAGAATAAAATCACATGTAGAAAAGCTGAATACTTGTCATTTTGTGGCATGGAAATGATCAGATTCAAAATACCAGCAGCTTCAATCTAAAATTATGCAGAAGTTTGTGAATAAAAGCTCAAGTGTGGCCAACAGTGGAACCATATGCTCAAAACAAGAGACTCTATATTGAGACAAACTTTGATCCAGGATTGAGAAGCCAGCTTGAGACTGTAAAGTTGCTGGTTGAATGGGGAGGCTGAGCAAGAAACGCTTCTCTCCTCCTACAAGTCCTGCCGCCCTTGACACGTACTTGTATTGACTGGCCGTGTATCCATGTTGAAAACAATGTGCATACCGAACACAGAGTGTGTGACCTTACACCACGCCACGCCGTGACTGGGCATTAATCACCGTGTGATGTCACATCCTGTTTCCTTTTCTGTGCATTTTTGTCAGTGGGAAATTCCTCTGAGTCTCATTCGGTCAGTGGACACACACACACACACACACACACACACACATCAGGTTTTTATTTGACTCATATGAGTGTGTGTCTCCTGTGGGTCAATAATATTCAGACCTTCCACTAGCTGTGGATAATTGTGAATGAAAGTAGGAAAGATTAAAAACACCTGTTTGGACACTGTGTGTGTGTGTGTGTGTGTGTGTGTGTGTCATTCCAGGGTTCTGACCTGTAAAGCCGTAAAATAGCCTGAAAAGGTGTGCAACAAACTGTCTAATAGAGTGCTAAACTATATTGTATTCTGTAGGAGACAAATCCAGCCGGTCAGAAGCTAGCCAAGCTTTCAAGATACATGAGCTGGACTTTATGTGTCTGCAATGTGCAATGTGCAAGGTTGATTCCAAACAAACAGTCACAGGGAATCATAAGTCAGTATCATAAGTTGGAAAACAAAACATCATCATACAAACCTCCTGTATACCTCCTCCCTACCTCCCTCCTTCCTCTCTTTCTTCCATGGAAGAGCAACCTGTGGAGTTAAGTCTGCTGGTGTGCTGTGTTCCTCTATAGTGTTCGATTGATATGGGTTTTTGAAGGCCGACACCGATACCGATATTTTTACAATATCCATTTTCTTTCAGCTTCACCATTTCTATGCTTTTTTTTTAATTCCAAGAAATCAATGTTTCCCCCTGAATTATATTCCTGGCAGTGGAAAAGCTTCTGAAACAACATTTAGACCATCATGGGACACTAAATGCTCCAATGAAACCCAGGATAACACTACTACTAGTACTACCACTACTACTACTAATTATTATTATTATTGTCATAACATCCATCCTACTTGTGTGGAATCTGATCCAAATGTCTCATCAGAATCAGTTCAGGTTAAGGTCTTCCCATACACAACCAGTGTAGTATTGATAAATTCTACAATAAATGTGTAATCAATCAAACTGCGTCATATCCATCATACATTGCCTTCAGAAAGTATTCAACCCCCTTGACTTTTTCTGCATTTTGTAGTGTTAGAGCCTGAATTCAAAAAGGGATTGAATTAGGATTTTTTGTCACTGATCTATAGGCTACACAATTTAAATGAGATTTCTGTATTTCAATTTCAGTAAATTTGCTAAAAAAATCTAAAAACATGTTTTTACTTTGTCATTATGGGGTATTTTGCGTAGACTGTGGACAATAAATCTCAATTTAATCCACTTTGAATTCAGGCTGCAACATTATCGGCCCTGTATTCCGGCAAGCCAATGTATTTTTCTAACTTTCCTTTATAAACTCCTGATACCCCTACACTAACCCCAAACTTTGACTGCTGTCAGGAAGGATGCTTATCTATCAGCCAAACTAACTTTTTATGTAATATATTTGCTACACTGTAGAAGCACTAGCAGACGGTGTCAGTGTGTGTTAGTGTGTATGTGTGTGTGTGTGTGTGTGTGTGTGTGTGTGAGAGAGAGGGTGAGACAGAGACTGAAACAGAGAAGGAGAGAGTTTATGACTAGTAACGCCAGATCTCCCATGGCTGTGAAAACAAAGCTACAGCCAACACTGACAGACGCTTGGTCTGGCTGATATTAAAACCATGAAAAATAACAAGGTCGATTCTTATTATTCTTACTTCTAAACACGGGAAAGAAATAGTTAGTCACATTGGACATACAGTATTTAATGAACATGAACCTTTATATACGACAGATCATCTCTCACATTGTTGGGAAAATGTTTTCAATGGGGTCTGTTAGAGTCAGGGGGGATGTCAAGGCTTGGGGGGGGGTTGTCACATCAAATAAATGACATCTTGGTTCACTTTATTAAAGTGCAGTTTACTTAGTGGAGCATTTTACCTTTCAACAAAGCCGAGAACACGCTCGCTAAAAATTCTAACCAAAAATTCTCACAACCACACCTACAGAACAAGCAATAAATAAACGTATGATGCAACTAACTCAAATGTTTATTTATGCTTTAAAGTGTTTAAGATGTCTGAAATTAAAGAGACTCCTGACCTCCTTGAGCAATATGAGTTCAGCCAGGAAACTCAAGCAGGCTGCAGTGTATTGGTCTGCCAGTCAAACTCACTCTCCACGATAGGACGGACTATTTATTAAACTATGCTGGTACTCACCCAGCTCCTGTAGTACTGGAAAGACCAATTGTGTTAACTCAATTCTTTCGGGCGGTCAGGCAGGAGTGCTGTTTGGGTGTCACGTAATGACGACAATGAATGAATGAACAAGGAAGTTAGAGAATTTGTTAGTTGATTATGACTGTGGTTGATAAAGTCCAATTTTGGAGAGTAGCCAGCCAGCACCGAAGTCATTGCCAAGGAAGGCAGTTAACAAAAGTCAGATTCACTGTTCTCCTTTTCAATGCTTTCTTTTCTTTAGCGAGAGCCAGCAAGTGAATTCATGTTGTGTTTTCAAGCACATGCTTAGAACTCTACAGAGCGCAGTCCAACCAGACACTGACTGATTTTAGAAATTTTGATGCTGTTCCATTGGTGAACTGATTTGACTCGTTAAAGTATTATTCAAATGGATGATTGATGTTTGAATCAACCCATAACTACACTCTGTGCCATCTGCTGCTGAATGCTATGAAAATGTTGTTTCTTTTGCTTGCCCTCCTACACCCTGGCTACCACCTGCTTAGTCCTGCTTTTATATATTGTTAAGGTAGATCAATGTCCAGCCTGATTGGTAGCTCATGCTCAGTGTGTCCGGGGACTACATAAAGCAGATCAGTTCAAAAAGCGTTTTGTTATGCCATCAAAATCTATTGTATAATTCCAATACATGAGTTGTTGTGACTGAAATACCTTTGAATGATGCAAAAAATGGAGCAGGTATACAAAGATGGTTGCCTTTTGGTTTGATGTCATTACCCTTCCCACAGCGAAAAGCATCCAAATTTTCGATATTGGTTCAGGGATTTCATTGTAATTTTGGAAACATGTACTGTGCTGAAGCCAGTCGGGCTGATTTGACCACTGCAAAGGTACTTGTAGCATGGACCATGTACCTGCAGTGCAAATGACTTGGTAACTTCAAAGGAAATAACTGGAGCTCAAAATAAATATCAACTATTATGTGTACAGTGGAGTGCCATGGACATCATGAATCTCAACAGGTATATTTCTGATCTTACAGAAAGTCCCATGCATTTACAATGAGGGTTTTAGCGTTCATCAGCTTCCAGAGATTTACCAACCAATCACAGTAAGATCAGTGTCATGTAGCCTACACAACACATCAATGAAACATTTGCTTGGCATCTAACAGTATTGCTAATGTTAGCATTAGCTTTGCAAAAAAAGGTGCTGTTCATCCTCACCTCCTGTACTGGTAGAACCTCACAGGGGCAGCACTTACTGTGAAGAGAAGTACATGAGAAGTACATGACCACCTTGCAGGAAATTACAAAGTTTGAAAGGTGACTCTCATGCCAGCATCATATTTAATTGTAATGCATGTGTTTCTGCAAACTGTGCAGAGTTCTACACAAGGATCCTGTGATTCAAACATGAGATGAAACTGATTAGATGTGGTTTGCTTGGGAGCTGGCAAAAGAACAGGGCAAAACTACATTAACACATCAAGTGTGATCCGGGTATAAGTGCACAGTTGAGTGCCCTGGGCATCAGGTACAGGGAGTAAGGCTTAGAAATGACCCCTTGGAAAATAAATCCGTCCAATGAGTGTATGTTGCACTGTGGGGTGGGCAGGGCAGTTGAAATTTTGCAAAACCAGGAGGTTACCTTCTCTTCTCTCCTGGACCTGACCTATTAGGGCATAGATTCCTAAACTTTGCCAGCCAATGAGCATGTTTACATGGACTGCAATATTCCGATATTAACCCGATTAAGACAATACTCTGAATAAGAAACTGCCAAGTAAACAGCATTTTGTGATGACCTTAACCCAAATAAGGTCATAGCAATAGTCAAATTAAGACATGTGGAGTATTCCGATTTTAGTCGCATTATTGAAGTGCATTGTTGACATGTACACACCTTAATCGCACTATGACGTCCTATCAGAGTTTTCGTAGCATTTTGCGACACGTACGGCAATCCAACTGCTTGACGGCGCATGCTCTAGCTTCCAGCGAGTGTTGCAAATTGTTTACAGAAGTGAAGTATTACGTAATTTCAATCAGGAAGACTACTTATCATTCACCCATGCTTTCTCTTTACCCAATCAGAGTTGGTGAACACTTTCCCTCTTTTCCAGAGAACCAATCAGAGTTAGCCGTCACTTCCCTCTCTTTTTCAAAGAGCCAGTCATCTAAGTGATGGGAGTATAAACACGTCACCTTCTATGCTATTGCCCTTCTCTTAGATCTATGCCGTATGCTGCTGTCATTCCAGTCGCTGTGCTTACCTTCGTCCCTCCACCACCCCATCACCACCAATGTCCAGGCTCCAGAGGAACTCCCCGGGGGGACATCCTAATTCCTACGTCTATCCCGGATGTACTCCTAACTTCACGAATGGGAGGAGTTCCTCCATGGAGCTTACGCCAAAGTTTACATCTTGTTTTATGTCATGAATAAACTTTTCATTCGAGCATTCATCCTAGTCTCTCCTGATTGAAGAAAAGTTGACTGCCACCGGTAAAAAGAAGTCCCAACATTTTGTCCAGTGGACAGTGGGACACATGATGAGTAAATCATACTCTTATCAGGTGGGGATGGATCAGGGACAGGAAAGTAATCTAAAGTTGAAGGAGCTCTGCATTAGTGAGACAGATATTGAAGAGAGAGAGAGAGGAGAGCGGGCTGCAGACATAGAGGGTCACAGTACAGGAAGCAAGCGGGCATAAGAGAGATGGAAATACATATCTTAGCGCAGAGTTCCATAGCTGCGTATCATACCTCTGTTCACATGTGAGGATTCATCTGTGGCCTCTCTATTAGAAACCTTACTATATGACTATGTCACTATATGAACCCCAAAAGTGCCCCAGCACTTCCTGAAGGAATGTTCGATAAGTTACTATTTCCAGGTAACGCATACCTGCCAGAAACTTTATATAGCTTAGCTAATATTGATTAGCAACAAACTTAAGTTCCAGAAAGTAAATACAAAATCACTTGAAACCTTCAGTAGTTCCAGACACCTCAATGTCACAACTCTTACTGATACAAGACTGTGGCTAACAGAATTTGACTGGTCCTAAGTGACCTAGGTCGTCTTTGCTCCATTGACTATAGATGGGCAAAAAAGTAACCCTTCCGCTAAGATTCATATTGTTGACATTATCAATATGTATCTGCCATAGAGCAATAGCTGAAGGTCAGTAATTGTTGATTTTATTTCTGTGCCTCATGGAATACAGTAGTATCCAGTGATCCTGAACGGTATTTGTCTTTCTGCCAAATGTGACTAAATACTACCATCTGTTGGTCTAGACAAGTAACTAGTCTAAGAAGCTCAACAAAAATCTTTCATTTTACAGGCCAACTAACATTAGAGGTTTACTGTCCAAACAGTTACAAGTCACATCAAAAACAAGTGTTTTCAAAGAGGATAATGTTGAACCAAAGTGAAAACCATCACAACACAATGTGTCCTACTCTACAACTGTCAGTTGGTTGATCTTGAGTTCATGTGTGATCAACAATGTCAACAACAATGTGCCTTCTTACCAGCAAAAACAAACTGTCCAAGATCACATACACAGCATCAAAGATCATTGGTTTTATCAACACCTGCCCTGCCCAATCTCACCACTATTGCTATCATCCTTAAAGCAAACATGAAAGCACACGATGCAGACCATCCACTACATCAGCATTCACACTACTGCCCTCCGGTCATAGATACAGATCCCTCCGATGCAGGAAAGCTCGCTTTGCAAAAAGCTTTGTCCATGCTGCCATATCTCTTTATAACCTTCCTGTGAAGACAATCATTACAGTAACTTTGTGTCTAAAACAGAGCAATGCTTCCATCTTCTGGACATACTGAGAAACTATAATAGGGTAGAATGGGGCCTGTACTTACATTGGAGAAATATCCATTGATGTTGACTATCCATTGGTGATGTTTTAGTTTGCAAATGTTCATCATCAGGTCCAACAATGTTTTATTACAAAAAGTGATAGGATGCTGCCACATTTATAGGCGGAAGTCTGGGATAAAACAAGATAGATTGTTTTTTTATCCACATTTTCTCTAGCACTGATGGTATTTTCCTGGCTGTGGAGATCCATGATCCATGTTGCATGAATACAGGGGAACCACTCGTGCATCCCATTTACATATATGGGTTCAAATCCCTGTTCCTGCCACCATGCTATCTTTCATTGATGCTTTTCCTGTTTCTCTTCACTGTATACTGACACAAAAGCATCAAAGAAGGTACTTGAGGATGGTCAACTTGCCACTCGCTCTTAAAAATATGACAGTCACTCTTGTGAACAGCTGAAAAAGAAGCTAATAGTCAAAAGGGTGTTTAAATGTAATATGCAAGGGTTTATTTGTTCACACCAACTGTGCATGTAATGGACTGTGTTCATTTTTATTAGCCTGTTCTACTGTGCATAAGCCTCCAAAACGGCATATAGAGATTTTTTTTTAAAGCACCAGGACAAGCAGAATTTCAACAATACAAAACATTTTACAAACACAAAACATTTTACCAACATAAGACATTTCACAAACAAGAAATGTTTTGCCAACACAAACATTTTATCAACATAAGATATTTCACAGATATTTCATAGACACAAAACATGCTTTAGCTAACATCTTACCAGCATAAGATAATTCACAAACACAAAACATTTTAGCAACACAAAACATTTTACTAATACAAAACATTTTACCAGCATCAGACATTTTACTAACACAAAACATTTTACCAACAGATAACATTTCACCAAACAGACATTTCACTAACAAAAATTTGTACTAACACAAACCATTTCACCAACACAAAATATTTCACTAAACAAATGGAAGGTCCAGTGTGTTCAACTCAGCGGTAGAAGTTGATTCTGTGTCGCATGTTAACATTAGTACTTGACAAGTTCCAGCAGCATGAAATGAGTGCCATCAAAATAATACTTGAGCCAATCTACTCTAGTGTCAAGTTTCAACTCTATAGTGTCAATTTAGAGATCAATGACTGAATGATCAATGAAAACAAATTACTGAGACTGACTGATCTCTAATAGATAGATAGAAACCTGTATGTTAAAACCATTGCGGTTTTTGTCTAATCATCATAACCTATTCTAGATTTAGCAGAAGGTAAGTAGACAGATAAGATAATTCAGAGTGATATGAAAACAGAAAGTGCTATAACATTATCAAGTAAAGTAAGAACATCCATATCAGCAGTTATACTGTTTTGTGATGGTTTAAACTTGCCAGTACTCATTCTATTTTGCTATGTGGTAAACCTAAAACAAAGAATAAAACCACACATAAAAGTATTTACAAATTGTACCTGGTCCTGGTCTGCTTTTCTAGATACACACACGTAGACTTCTATATTTGGTATATGTGCTTCACTAGAGAGCCGAGACAACAGGCGGGTCACCTCTAATGTAGAGCGCCTGGAGCAGTTAGGTGTCTTCTTGTAGGACGATTTGCAGTGATGGCGGTCTGTCAGGTCACAGTATACTGATCGCCTCATCAGCAGTAAAAACACCCTCTAAAAGACAGGTCAGCCCTCAGATATCCAGCCAGATATGCAGCAGCCAAAGGTGGAAACAAGGAATTACATTTGCTCTCATTACTATAATAAGTAATAAGAGCTCCCCATTTCTACCGACCGCTGCGGTAGTCAGTATGCTGTGCGGGTCCAAGTAAGAGACAAATTATATATAGGTCCAAAATCGACAAACCTATCCTTAATGTATGTTTTGACTGAAGTACTGAACTTCACTACATTTGAAATCACATTCATTACAGAGTGCAAATGTTGTAGGCTCTCCAGTAGCATTGCATCAGAAACTGACCAACTGTCAATTACATTTTCTTCAACCCCAATCATGTGGAGGTAACGTTAACCAAACTGAAACAGTAAATGCTCAAATTTACAGAGGATATTAGCTTAGTTAGCATCCAACCAGCTGCAGTATTATTAGCTTGTGTTTGCCTGGTTGTTGTCTAGCTAGTTAGCTAGCCTTGCTAGCTAGTTGGATAGCTAACAGCAACAGAAACATCATTGTAGTAGGCTAATGTTATTGAATTATATGGATGGGCATTTTCTGTTCACATATCAAATAATGACATGAATTACATAATCTTTTTTTTTAGAAGATGAACTTGAAACGTGTAATATCACATACTGAACTCTGTGTCCTATCGTTCTTTTTACATTACTTGGGAAACATGGAACAATGTCTGTTTTTACACCCAGTAACTTTTTTCTGAGTACATTTTAAATGAGCTCCTTTTTACTATTACTTAAGTAGATTTTTACACAAGTAATTTTACTTTTACTACATTTTCAGCTAACTTCCACTTGAGTAGGATATTTTGGTAGTCTACTCTTTCTTCCACCCCTGGCAGCAGCATATGAGCCTTCAGGGCGTACCATTCTGTCCATGGGTTTATGAAACATGACAGTTACCTCGACCACTCTGTAGTGGTACTGAGTGGACAAGGCTGTTTTCTCCTTGGACTCTGGCAACAGGGGGATCCACCAGTTCCTAAGAGTTGGTGAATAAAATTCAATATCAAACCAACCAGAAATACAACTAAAAGTATGTATAAGTATGCAGTCAGAATACACAAAAACTATCCACAAATGAATCTCAGATGACAGTCAGCATCTGCAATCAGGTATGGTGTCTTTTGCACTTGGTTAAACTAAAAACCACTACTTTTTGTTGACGAAAGGACAGAACAATGCCACCACCTACTGGCTCATTTTGTAAACTGCATTGATTTTTTGTTCACCCACTTCACTAGTGATGAATGTAAGACACGACAATTCTCCCAGGAAGTCTCTCTTAGATTTGGAGTTGGCACAATCTCAAAGATGAGTAGTGCCAGCAGGCGCCATCAGACATGGTGAATGAGATTAAAATGAATTACAGTGCAATTTTTGCTGAATGAATTTCACCCAGACAAAATTACACTTGAGTACGTCTTCAGTTACATGTGTAACCTATATTTATTCACATCCTCGTTTTCAGCAACGCCCTGATTTTAATGCCATTTTCTTATTGCAAAAGAAATTTGCCAGAATGTTTACTAATTCTAATTCTCACACTGCTCCCCTTTGACATTAATACATTACAGATACTGTATGTACAGTATATTTGGTTTTAAAATTTACAATCATTTACTCCCCATTTCTTTAAATAATTTATTCTACATTAACTCAGTCATTTACAGTCATTTTTGTAGAAACAGTTTTGTTCAGTTGTCAATCAGAGGCCCAGGCAGCAGTAGCCTATGGAATAACCTTACTTTGTATTCATTCCTCATTGAATGCTTTTAAAAAATACTTAAAACAGTTTTTCTTCAAAGAGTACAACATGATATAGAATGCAAGCACTGCCTTTCCCTATATTATTTTCATTCCTTAGCTATAGTATTATATATAGACCTGTTTATATGAGTTATGTACAGTATTATTGATTCTTTTTGTATTTTGTTTATGTGATGTTAAATTATGTATTATTATAAATTGTTAATTTCCTACTCTATTTTGTTTCCCACCACATTAATTTCACATGCGGAAAAACCCCATGTGAAACACATCACATCACATGGGCAATATGTGGAACACATGTGCTAATGTGTGTTAATGTGCTAATGTGTGGTTTTGGAACATTTTCAGGTGCTCCACGTGTTATAACATATGAAACATGATTACATGTGATAAAACATGTGTACACGTGCAAAAACATGTCATCACATGAGAAATTCATGTGTTTTTTTTGTAAGGGCATGTAGGTTATTATATGTGTGTGTGCGTGCGTTTCTGTTCATGTGTGTGCATGTATATACAGTATGTGGATGTGTGTTTGTATGTGTGTGACATGTATGTGAATTTATGTAATGTAAGCATACAAGCCCTTAAGGTTTATTTTATACCACATGTGCATTGTATACTGTTGTATACAGTATTTGTTCATATTTTTTTCTTAGTAGTTGTTAAGGGAGGGGAGAGTGTTATTCATTCACTCTCCAAATCCCTCTTCTTAGATTTGAACCTGCAACCATCTGGTCACAAGCCCACTTCTCTAACAGTTCAGTTACAGGTTCCCACACTGGAAAAAACTGTCAACAAATGCAACTGTAGAATATGTCAACGCTTATGGATTTCCACCTACAGTAAAGTCGCAATGGAAAAGCAGGCAGTCACCGTGCAACAGAATCACAAGAGACGATACAATGTTAAGAACTAGTAAAGAGGAGAAACAGAACTTTAAAAAGCTTCTTATTTTAACTACTTCAAGCATTTAAGATTTATTTTACTTAATACATGTCAGCCTTTTTTTAAATTTTCTATAAGTAAAATTCACCACTATTTTGCCTAAATCAGAAATGAGTATAAATTCCCAACAGGTATTAGACTGTCTACATTTACCAGAGGTTTTTTCCCCCTCTCTATGTTTCATCCCCTGAACACATTTTTACTGTACTGGTGAAACATATTTTAGGGTTACAGCTGGGGAAAGTGCTTGGCATATTGAAGTATTATCAAGATGCTTTATAGTGTGTAGGCTTTTGCATTGTAATTCAGCTTGTTGCACAGTTCCTCTCTTTGTCTTCCTCCTCATCTCATTTACTCCTCCCATTTTCTTATTATTACCATTAAATTATTGCACAGTAAAAATCAGGTTTTAAATAGTGGACTGTTGTGGCGTTAACATAAAAATCTTGCCCAGTACAAGGGTAAACACAATGGAACTCAGTTTTCCCACCTTTTTATTTGTAGAATATAGTGCAGTGTAGCCTGATATGAATCTTCTCAAAATGAAATTCATGGCAAACATCATAGTAAGTACTGTCACTGATGTACTTTACATGAGGAGAGGGCCTTTTAAGGGAAAAAGCATAAATTAATGAAATTCTAATGAATGTTTTATTTGTTTATATCGGTGGTTGTTTTAAAGTAGTAGACCGTTGTAGGAAAATCAGCTTTTAAGCAGTAGACTGTTGACAAATACATGTTGAAGTAATGGACTGTTGTGGTAAACAAGAGCAAGAGCATTGCAGTAATTTTTCTTTTCTTTTTTAACCCATGCTACCATTTACCCAACTTACTTTCTAATCATTATCGCAAAATATACACTTCTTTTCATAATTTACAATCTCTAGCCCACATTTAACTTAAATTATTCCACTTGTTTTTAAGAAAAACAACCACAATTAATGTATTATTGTGAATATAGTAAAGACTAGAGGAAACTATGTTGATTTACCATCACAACCTGGGATTTATCAAATTTAGTCACGATACTAATTTTGAAACTGTGCCATAGGTTGTATGGCCCCACATAATGCTATTTTTTGTGTTTCTGGTCAAATCTGACCGACGATATTACTGACCAAGAAAAGACACGGAGTCAAAACTTATTTCTCAATGGACATTTACTCTCTAAAAATCTCAACTTTCAAAAACAGGCTCCATGATCATTTTCACTCTCTTGTTGCAGTGTGTGTGTGTGTGTGTGTGTGTGTGTGATCATGCATGATCATGCACATAACTGGCAGTGTGTAATAATGTTGCTGTGTGCCTTGAAAATGTGTTTGTTGCATTTGTCCCTCTTCCTCGTAGCTGTATAAGGCAACTTTAGATATTGGCGGGCCCAAGTGGCAGCAAGAGGTAACTGTTTGAACTTTACTACCCAGAAATCCTGTAAGGTGACGGCAGTAAACTGCACACAGCACAGTCATATTTACCAACCTCGCCGGTCTGTGAAGCTTTATAGACGGGTTCAAACTGTCAGCAATAACAAAACTTTACTGAACTTTCCAACCCTTCTTCTTGGTTGCCCAGAGACGATGTTAACACTTTGCAGCAAGACAGTTGTTAGCTAGCTAGCCAGATAAAATGTCCAGGCACTTCTCCTCTCTGCCAGATCTGGAGGGGAAGCGATATGAAGAAAAATTGGGTCTTCTCCCCAACCCTTTTGACAGCAATGCAAAGCTTTCTAAGTTTATGACCATTTGGTGTTTGGTTTAGCACCACGACAGCCGCTGTTGATATGTTCTGCCCCCATTTGTAGGTTGTTCACTTAGAAATGAACAGTTTTAATATGTTAGCATCTAACTAGCTATATAGCTTGATTCACTGTTGGTGCTTTGGCATAATGATGTAGCTTAGCGTTATGGATACAAAGCTAGCTAGCTACAATATTAATATTTATGAGCCATATGTTGTGAACTTCACTTTGAATCCTATGTGTAATGAACTGGTTTTGTAACATTACCTGTGATGCAACAAGGCAACAGTTTCTGATCTCCCATCTTTCTCTCTTCAGCGCATTGATCCATGCATCGCACCTTTCCTCCATTCGTCCATAGGGAATATAAACATTTTTATTTTTACCTCCGCCAAGGGGGTAATGTTTTCGCCTGTGTCTGTGTGTCCGTCTGCCCATCCGTCTGTCCATCTGTTAGCAGAATATCTCAAAAAGTTGGGCACGGATTTGCACAAAACTTGGTATGAAGGTTGGTTATGGGCAAAGGAAGAACTAATTAACTTTTCATCTCGATTGGCCAAAAGGGGGCGTGGTGGTGGGCGTGGCATATCACCAAAAGGTGGTTGTCAGACATGACGGAGGTCTGTGCTCTACTGAGCACATTTTCTAGTTGAGAATGCGTTTGTCCCGTTCCTTAGAGAACATCTGACCACACAACACAAGCCATGGGATTTTCCATGAAATCCCATGTTTTCTTACTTGTGTAAACAGCTGACCGGATGTGTACAAGGGTTTTGTCTATACCAGTCGATACCAAAGGATACCAAAAGGACAAGCAAGGCAAAAGATCTAATGTTGGTGAGCCCAGCTTTCTCTGGACTGAGTGCTGCTTACTGTTTTTTAGGAGCCACTTTGGATTTCACTTTCAAGTTTGGATGCATCACTTCCAGTGTGGAGAAGATTTCCCACTAGTGACCAAACCGACACCAGAATTTAATTTGGGCAAACAGGGTGAATCTACGGCGTCTCAATTAGTGGGGATGGGACACTCTTCTCTGTCGCAGCCCCACGTTGGGATTTAGGCTGATAAAACAGGTGTATTTTTACCTAAACTTGCTTGCCTAGCGCAGCTTTAAAGCAGCAGTGAAAACGGGGCCTTTGGATCTATCTATCTGTCTGACTGGGCTTGTGTAAAACCAGGGGAGCGAGTCGTGTTTTCCTGCTTCCTCGACATTCCCATCCCGGAAGTTTTTGATTGATCTGGAGCGCTGTCGGATCGGAGCGTGCAGATGGGATCGAGGGGCACCCCGTCACGGCTTGTCAATCACAACCACCCACCCACCCACACACACACGCACACACACACTGAGCAGCTTACACACTTCATAGACCTGCCTTTTCCCTACGGGAGAATAACCACGAGAATATTTAGTTCCCCCACATTACCAACCAGCCATACACACACACCCACACACACGTACAGAAGTAGAGGAAAGCTCAGTCGTCCGGCCTCTCTCTCTCTCTCTCTGTCTCCCTCGCTTTTTTCCTCCCTTCCTGCCTCTCTCTTCTCTCATGTGGTAAATCTTTGAGGCTTTTGACAGGAACAAAAGTCGTTTTTTTTTCTGTTTTTCTGGTTTCACCACCGTCCCCCTGATCACGGTTTGAAAACATGACGGCACGCTGATGTCAGATGTCTCCAGCCAACCAAACACTGAAGAAGCTGTGACCGTGTCTAAAACTAAAAAAAAAAAAAAAAAAAAACACAGCTGGATCTGACAGGCATTTTCAATTCAGTTCATTAAGAAAGTGGATTTTGTTACAAAAACTGAACTACTAAAAAGTGGCATTATGAGGGTGTCACAGCCAATGAATGTTCTCATCCCTAGCAAATGAATTGCAGGATCCATTTACATTTTGAAGTGACTGAACTGAAGGTGAATCGTTTTTCTTTTACCTTTCTTTTCTTTTTTCCATTTTGTTTCTTTATTATTATCTGAGAAGTTCTTACATTGAGGACTCTGGGGCTTTATTTAGGCCTTCAGTGATTCAGTTTTTATTTCCTATAAATAATATATGATAAGATAGATGATAATCTTAGTTTATCTTAAGTCATTTGGTGTCATGTTCGGACTTGGAATCTTATTTTTCTGGCTGAGCTGTCAGGAACTAGCAGGGTTAAAAAGATTACATTCAAAATAAGAAAGATTACTGATTGCCTAATAGAGGCAAATAAAGAGTAAACTGGTCCTATTAACAAATTCTTAGCCTGCATGTTAACATATTCAGTTGGGTAGGGAAGCAGTGTCTGGAGATCCAAAGACTGCTTCACACACAGTAATGGATATGCTTCTGATGGAAAATGAATGTCTTGTTGTGCTTACTATGTGCGCTATGTTGATTTGTTAAAACTAAAGATTTGCAACAATATGAAACTAGAAGGCACTCAGTGGAGCGCAAACCTCCACCAACGCTGAACGATTCTCCAACAGTTCTCTGTTCTTCGTAACAGTTTGTGTTTTTTTATGGTTTGTCTTCCGGGTTTGATTTTCTGACAAAATAGAGAATTAGTGTGTAGGAAAAATACAATTTTGTCATTTATTTTTTTCCTTTTTTACAATTTATTTTTAATTATTTTTCAGCTGACTGAAACATTTTTTATGATGCTAAGCCAAAGCCAGGAAATTGCAATTGCAAATTTTTTTTTTTTGTGAAAATGGCAGAGGTTAGAGCTTCCAGTATAAATGGGTGGAACTGTATGAATGTGAAACAGGGTGTTGCTCTAAAAAGAGGCATGGAGCTAAGGTAAATAAATAAATACAAATAAATGTTAAATGTTAAAAGAAGTTCACAAGGTTTGTGAAGGACAGTGGTACCTGGTATATCACACCAGGTGTTCCAAACGTAGGTATACACCTTTTAATAATAATGAAATTTGAATGCCACGCTGTTTAGCAGCTGACTTGGAAGTCCTGGATGTCGGACCTTTCCATTAGCACTTGAACGCAGCATAATAGTTACGGCAAAAAAAAAAAACGGATATCGCGTAGTGGTGGAAATCCCAGATCTGGATCACCACCAGAATCTAATCAACTCTAATCTGTACAGCAAATTTCAGCCAAATCTGGTTGTTAGTTTTTGAGATATCTTCTTAACAGATAAACAGACAGCCAGAAAACATAACCTCCTTCCAACTCCATTAGGGGAGGTAATGAAATAGACTATCAAGAAGCCACAGAAGCATTTGAACTTGTGATGGTACCGACTTCACATTGATAGAATGGGAAGGAAAGACAGAGAAGAGCGGCCACATGTTTTGTTGTTGGGACAATTTTGTACAGCCTCTTCTCCTCTCTGTTCTCAACCACTCCTTTCATTTGCTCTCATCTGCTCTCATCTTTCCTTCTCTCCTCTCTCCCCTTCTCTCTAATTTCCTCTCAATTTCTCTTCTCTTCTCCTCTTCTCTTCTCTACAGACTCTCCTTTTTCTCTCTTCTCTCCTGTCTTATGAATCATGTTCATCTCCATTTTTCTCTGCTGCAAATATATCTGTCTCAAGGACACGATTTCTGCAATGCAAAAAACATTCAGTAAGACAAGCTAGACTGATACTGAACTTTGGTTCCAATAGCCTACACTTTGTGCCGATGTTTCATGTCAATATTCAATATCTTTAAATTTGACAATTTTCATGCCAAAATATTAAAAGTATTCAGTGTTTTTCCCATTTGGTTCATATCAGGATGGAAAAGCCTCTGAAACAGCATTTAGACCATCATTGGACACTAAAACTCTCCACTGAAAGCCAGACTAATGAAATAGGTTTAGGTGCATCAGCAGCTCCTACTACTGCTGCTACTACTATTAATAATAATAAAACATACTGATACATACTTATGTGAAATCTGATCAAAATGTCTCATTAGAATCAATTCAGTTTAAGGTCCATAGACAGCCAGTGTAGTATTGATCAATTCTACAATAAATATGTAATCAATCAAACTGCATCGTATGCATCATTTCAGAGGTGGACCACACTGACTGGACCAGATCTGATTTTTAATAAAAGGACAATATCCAACCCATATATCTGTCTAACCCGAACACATACAGTACATCCACATGAAAACAAACAGTAGCAGGCCTCCCAGTATGTTGTTCCAACCCATCCAGGCCATAAACCAGCTCAGCCAGGCAGTAAGCCAGTCAGCCAGCCAGTCTATGTTTAGCAGTAGCAGTTGCTAATTGGCTGTGTGTTGGTTGGTTTGGAGAGAGAAGATGACACTTCTGAAGGTATAGACGAATCCCCAGAGCTTCCTCTGCCTCTCTGTTCTCCTCTTTCTTTTTATGTTGGCACACACACGCGCGCACACACACACACACACACATACACACACACAGTCGCACAGAGGCAAGAACGTATATGTACACAAAACCACACAGACACACACAAAATCCCTTGTGCACCAGTTCTTTTTTATATATGGGACAGAGGAGCCACAGCTAAAACAAGGCTTTGAGTAAAGACACATGTCTAATGTGTGTGTGTGTGTACAGAAGAAGAAATGACAGCTCATTTAGGGGGATGAAGAAGAGACGGAGAGATGGAGACAGAACAAATAAACGTCTGGTCGGTTATTATCCGGCCCTGCTGCGTCTGTCGCTTCTGACTCCGAGCCAGAAAATAATCAAGAAACTGCAAAACAACCTAGACAAAATGGAAAACCTGGAAGTCTCCTTTCCACCCTCTTATAAACAACAGTCTTACCACCATGTTTTCAATGTTTTTTGTAACTTATTTTGGAATTAGTGTGCAGGAAAAATTACATTTTGTACTAATTTGTCATTTATTTTTTCATTTTTTATAATTTATTTTAAATTATTTTTCAGCTGACTAGAAAGGTTTGTGAAGATAGGATAGTGGTGATATACCAGGTGTTCCAAAAGTACACAAGTTTTAATAATAATGAAAAACAAATGTGTATCATTTTTGTCATTTTTAACTTTTTAACATTTTAACAAAATAATTCAACATTTAATTGATAAGTATAACTGGGAACAGTGACAAATTCCCAGTATTACCATATGAAAAAACAGTTATGGGTTAAAAAATAAATCCCTATCACTTTTCTGATGTATAGATTATTCTGACTGAGCGGACAGAAAGTAGAACTGTCACTGCCGGTAAGAAGGAGAGAAAGTGCCAAACTTTAACAGAGGCATTTTTTTTTAACAAGCATAACCAACATCTGATTCTTAACAAACATCTGGTGCATTTGAAACCAAAACAGACATTCAGAAATGTCCCTACTTACTTGCATAAATCCAAAAATATCTTAAATTACTTAAGCAACATAAACTGTGCCATGCTGTGAAATGAGGGAGACCAGTAGAATCTGAGCAGTGACATTTACTTACAAGTCAGGTCAGTCAGGTATCAGTAGGCAGGATGACACTCTGTTAATGACTTCATCTATTTCTATCCTCCTCTTCTCACTCTTCTGTCTCATTAGCTATGAAACAAGCTAAAATCACCATTCAGAAACACTTCATTACATTACATTTTACAGATGCAAGAGCAAAAAACCAACATAAACCAAACTGACACTAATGGAAGAAATGATGCAACACAGATTGTTTAAATGAGTTTAGTTTTTTCATCAGTTGTTTTTATGTATTTATTAATTTATTAATAAGTACGTGTAATGTGCCTTTAATAATGGACTGATTGTATGATATGTTTCTTATCCCATGATGATGTGTGTATATTGTTTCTATCCTATGCTGCTGTTTCTTGCTGTTTTCATGGACTGGTTTTTATCATGGAGGTGCTGTTTTCGATGTCCATGACGCATTTCCAAATACATTTACTGTAATTCAGCAGCTTAATAGCTTGAGGATTTTTTGAAGACAGTTTTACTTGAGTAGCCTATATTCAGAGACAGAAATATTGTGCTTCACTAGATTACAAGTTTTGTAGTCCCTCCATAGGCACTGCATCACAAAGATGTATAATCATAGATAGTCATAATCATAAATAGCATCTGCATCAAACCTGCACAAGCATGTGAAATGTTAACTAACTGGAACATTAAATGCTCAAATTTAATCATGATAGAAGCTTAAAGGAAAAGTTTTGGACCTATATATAATTTGTCTCTTACATACCTGAAGTACTTGGACCCGCAGAGAATATTACATTGCTAGGCCTCTTGCTGCTAACAATCCAATGCTCTGCCGCAGCACAGACTGCTGAGGGGTGAAAGTGTGTTACTGGCAGCGTGATCTAGTTTTGTGGACGGTCAGGTCAGATTGTAAACAGCAGAGTTTGGTAGAAGACGATCAACTGAGTGGAAATGGTGCAGTGCTGCTGCTTTCTGGGCTGTGAATATAAAGACGTCGGTTGGTCCTCATATTATTTTCACAGAGCAAGAGACCTAGCAAAAGAGCTCGCTGTTTCAACTGACAGCTGACTCAAGACTCAGTAGCCTATATTCTGCGGGTCTAAGTACTACAGGTATGTAAGAGACATATATATAGGTCCAAAAAAGCTGAACTTATCCTTTAACATCCATCCAGCTACAGTATTATTGGTTTGTGTTAGCTTGGTTGTTGCTAGCTAGTTCGCTGGCCTTGCCAGTTAGCTAGCAACAAGGAAATACAGTGTAGTTAACGCATAATGCGGATGGGGATTTCAGTTTTTTTTAGCTTAACATTGTATATAACAACTTGTAATACCACATATTGAACTGTTTGTAACATCATTAGTTTTACAATGCATGGAAAAGATTAGCATTTCTTTTCCTAAGTTACTCAGTAACGTTTACTCTGAGTACATTTTAAAGGACTTGTTTCTTCTTTAACTCAAGTAGATTTTACACAAGGAATACACTTTTACTTAAAGCTACACTAAGCACACAGCAAAGCTACTGGGCGACGGAAGCCCTTAAGGACAAACCGTGCATAAAGCTAATGGCTAAACGTACCTACGGAGAAATATTGCCGGTTACCAGTCTCGTTTTGCCAGATTTTTCTCCCGCTGAAGGTTACATGTCCCACAATGATAAGTGAAGAGGCAGGTAGCAAGTTTACTAGTTGAAAACGTTTACTCGCTCGCTTCATCGATTCGCCACTACTCGGGCCGAATTTGACAACAAGCTTTAGGAAAGAGGTGAAAACAACACAGCTGCTGCTGTGTGGCTGTTTGTTTACATCATTACTTCTCACGGAAATCTCCACGTAGCACACGTTAGTTTCAGGATTGGTTACAGGGTCTGAAATCACTTATTGCAGGTTTAAGTAAAATTCATCATCAAAGCAACAGGATGTTTTTTTTTTTTCCAGCCCTGGAAATTTCCTTGCAGTGACAAAGTTTGTCTTGTCTTATCTTAATACACAAGAGTATGACACATTTTAAGTTTATCAAGAATTAAAGTCACAGACTCATTCCCAGTGTGGGCCAGCAGGCTGTTCACCCAACCAGCCAAAACAGACTGACAGCCGTCCAAACAGCTTGCCAGGCAGATAAACCAACTGTTCATCTAGCCAGTAGTCCAAAGCGTTGTGCAGCATTGTGTTTGCTGTACAGACTGAAGGAAGTGTTAGTCCTGACATGAGAGAGATAATCCCAGTAAGCCAAGAGAATGAACTGGTCTGCTGTCCACTAGGGTTAGACCGATTTATCAGTTTTCCTATTGTCCTTTTATAAAAAATCACATGCAGTCCAGTCACTGTGGTCCACCTCTGATATGATGGAGGTTCCTCCTTGAACATAGCCAGCAGCTTCAATCTCAAAATATCCGTATTGGCCTTCGAAAACCCAGTTGAACCCTAGTTCTTACATGAGAAAGATGATGCCAGTAAGCCTTGAGGATGAAGTGGTCTGCTGTCTTTACATGCACAGCAACAGATCAACAGAGAGAGGTGAATGTTTTCATTGCTACGTGACAATATATCATTATCAAATTAATTATGATAATAATTAGATGGCACTCAGAAGAGCTCAAACCTCTGCCAACGCTATGCAATTGTCGCAATATGCCAGTTCCACACGTCGGATTTTCACCACAAGTTAGTGTGTTCTTCCATGCTACATTACCAACTTGTTTCACATTAGGAGATGCACACATTTTCATGACTGGACCTGAAATGGGACATGATATATGCCTGTTCAAATTCTAGACACTTTTGAGCATTCCAATCAGTGCCAATCAGCACTATATATTTGTTCAGTGGCCATTAGGGCTGCCCTTCTACCACTGTACCAAACTGTGGAAAAACCGGTTATGTTTAAACTGGAAATGAGCTCTCCACTGCCCCAATGTTGTTTGATTGGTCCCATAATGGATTGCTTCTTCTTCTATCTGCTGATTGGCCACAAAGTTTGATGGTGTTATGTGAATATGTTCATACATTATATAGCCCCCCCATTTGCCAATTGGTATGACAAGTTCATCAGTTCTTCCTTGCCCCATGACCAACCTTTCCACAAAGTTTTGTACAAATCCATTCAGTACTTTATGTGATATCCTGCTAACAGTCAAACAGACGAAGCTGAGCCTACACGGGCGGTAAAAAACAACAGAAAAAAGACATGCCGTTGTACGTGTGTACATGCCTCAGTGTCCCAGAAGATAGTGGAATATCCTAGGTATATTTTCATTTCATATTTTTATAAACATTCCCACAATGGGGGATAATCTTTGGGGAAAATTTGCTAGAATATGTTTTTTTGGTTTTGGTTTTTTTTAAATAATTCTGCTTTTTGTTCCCCCAAAATGTCTTTAGTTGTGGTTAGTAATGGTGTTGCTGCTGTGGATAACTGTGTATGTGTATATATTGTATACACACACACATTCTTCATCATTTATGAATCTTGGCTAGAATTCATATTGAACAATAAACAACAGCCCTGTGGAACTGTGGAAACACACTGTACTGTACACTTCCACGGCACTGGAAACTAGCTGAAACTCTGATGTTATCCAGTCAGATCCTTTTATTGTACTTAGAGATCAGACATCACCCGTCTGTAGGTTCTTGTTTATTTCCTCTCTAGTAAAAAAGTAAACAAATAAATAAGCATCTAATGGTATGTGTGTGTCCTGTGCACAGAAGTTTGTAACAAGTTGCTGGAGGAGAGGTCCCCACATTTTTAGTTGTGGTTATCCCACAGGTAATAGAACCCCTAACCCTGGCAGTGATAGTGCCTTGCTCCAGATGAGTAAGTAAATTTAATCTACAAAAATCTAAATCTCATTCGAGCAAAAAGATGGAGATTGTTGTTCTTCCTTGTGTGTAATGTTACCGCAGGTAGCCTAAAAGCTACTTTAGCTCTACTATCCCCTCATATCCAAGTAGCCTAGCTAGCTATCTTGCTAGAGTAAAGCACAATATCAAGATTATGTTTTTCATACATACCGGAAATCCTCTAATAGTGGCCTGTAGTCAATTAAAAGCCAGGTCTCCGATAATGGTCGGGGGCGTGGTCGACACGAACAAATAAAGGCCGGCCTCAAATACAGGCCGGGGGAAAAAACAAAGGAAACAAGACTAGGTCAAAACCAGTATATGGCTGGACCGTGTCCGTCTCCTCTCTCCGCCGCTGTCCTCTCCACCGTGCCCACAGCCCGCATTGATCCTCCCGATCCAAACCCCGGACCCCCGCCGAAATCTTGACCGGATCACCGGGAACATATCGGCGCCCAGCTATCGGCACTGGCCGGAACCGTGCCCCCGGGAAACTCCGGGGGCACGCCGAAACCTCCATGCTTGTCTGTGTCTCTCTCTCCGCCGACAGAACAGAGGGCTGTCAGGTGGACTGAGCTTGTGCATATGCATCGAAATAAACGGCGATATGATATAACTGTATAGATTCTATTCTTAGGTTCAGTTAGCTTCAGTTAGCTTCAGCTTATATGCAAACAACGGTGGATACCGATAAACTCCTGGTGCCTGTTTGTAACTGTAGTTTGTAGTAACGTACAAGTGCCACAAGATGGCTCGGCCGGCGGGAGTCTCTGGAGCATGCCGTCGTCGATTACCGTAATTATCATAATGCATTGCAGTAACAAAAAAATGGCTACCTAACGTACCCCAACAGAAGCAGATCAGAAAACAAGGAGGCTTCGTACTAAAATATGAGCAAATATACTTATCAAACAGAGGGAATTAGAAATAAAGGCCTGTCTCTAATATAAGCCTGCTTCCAATAAAGGCCTGGTACCCTCTGCAGTTGAGGTAAATAAAGGCCCGGGCCAATATTAGAGGATTTACGGTATGCCTTTTTATGTCTTTGTTGCTGCAGCTTCGATGTCTAAGACAAATGTCATTGCAGGGACAATAAAGTTTATCGTATTGTATCTTAGAATGTGTTACGTGACGTGTTACGACTAAATAGTAAAATCTACACATAGCACCTTTCAAATCAAACTGTTTACTCTTATCTTAAGTTGTCTCAAACCTGCGAGGGTCTGTCATAATAGATCCCAGTACAAAAGTTTCCCTATGTCCTTAAAGGTGCTACGTGTAACATTTTAACATCGGTAATTCACACACTGAATTACTGATGGTAGTTATTACCATAAACCAACAAAAGCATTAGCAAGAGATTGGCAGATTGGCAGCCTCTACCAGCGTCTACATTGCATTTTACACTGTGGCACCGGGTTGGATTTACAACACAAAACAGGAAGAGGGCGCTGTTCTTCCAGAGCAAACGGAACTAAAGCTTTCAGAGTTTCTGGCAACGGCAGATGGTGGAAGGAGTGAAAGGTTGATGGAAAAATCACCGCCACCAAGTTTACCCTCTTCAGGGAGGGGAGGGTGCACGAGAAACACAGAACAGAACAGGGTTTATGGGAAAAAACAATAATACCACTGGTGTGAGATGCTACCAATCATCTCCACCATGGTCTCATCTGTGATGGCAATTATGCCAAGGTTTCACAATTAATTTGACCCTGATATATTAATGTTTAAACACGATACACGTAGCACCTTTAAACCTTGGATTGGGACACAAAATGGACGGCAGGACTACCTCTGATGGGTCTCCACATGACGAGGGTACTTGTATTTTAAAATGAACCAGGGTGAGATACTGGTCCTCGGGCTGAAAAAGTGTTGGTTTTATTATTGTACATGACTGTGGAACTTCAAATGAGACCCCAAATGGCCTTAGCTTTTATGGGTCCCTCCACAGCTGTGTATTTTCATGTGTCATCTACCATCTCCCAAGATAACAGACTGAATTTACTCAGCTTTGCTCCCGGGCGAAGAAAGTTCAGGAACCTCAATTGAATCTCTGTCATTGTAAAAAAAAAAACAACTTCAAAATGAGCTTGCAAACGACTTGCAGTCTTTCCAAAGTGACTCTTTTTTTAAGCCCTTTAAAATCTTATTAGACATCACATCAGAGACTCGGAACTTATTCAGCTGTGTCCCTCCCGCTACGATAGCCACTTATCCTGTCAAACCCCCCTACTCACCGGACATGGCAGGACCCTTATTAACAGGCAAGGCTCCAGTGGGTCGTACCAAAACCCCCGTGGGGGGGTGGTCATCAACGCCGTGCCGCTGGGCTGCTGAGTGACAGCTAAAGGGCTTAAAATGTCACTTTGAATAAAAAGCAGACCACACACAGGGACCCAGTCACACACACACATACACATACACACACAAAGATGAATACACATTCATTCACACAGTGCACCGATACATGCATACACACACACACACACACACACACATACATACATACACAGGGATGCATACACATGCACAGCACACCGATACATGCATACACCTACACACCTGCATACATACACACACTGTGACGTCTTTTTCCTTGGAGCAGCAAATGTAAAAGCTTTCATGAACTGGCTATAGGTTGAATCACTATTGTGATATATCAATCAGCCATAGAGAGAAGCAAATTATTTAAGAATTTATGAAAATGTTGCGGATTATTACATTAAGGGTTAAAGAAATTTGTTTTTTCTGGCTGTTACATTGATTAACTATAGGAAAAAGAAAATGTAAATATGGGCAAGCCATATTTGTACATCAAAATTGCCCCCACAAAGCTGTGGATTTTTCTTTTACACATGTACTAGTAGGTAAATAGATTCTGTAAAACAGAAATTGAATTTCAGTACAGATCACTTGGCCCGCCATTGGCCCGCCACAATTGACCCCCAAACAGGTTTGGGGGTCAATTCTTATTTACTATAAAGTCAAACATAATCTCAGTAAAGCATTAATTCATGCTTTTATTTATTTATTTATGAATTAATTTATTTTTTACCTGCCTTTGTGCTAGATGAATATTATTCATGACCTATGGGAAAAAACATGTTGTTCTGTTATCTGCTATTCATGATACACCTCTAGGTGTCAGTCTAGGCTACAGAAGCACAGAAGTGATGCAGAGAAGAAGAAAAACACTTGTCAGAATCAGTGTTCAGTGTGTCTGAGTGCCTCTACGCAAGTGCAGCCTAAGTATTCGGAGTGAAAAACCTTTTTTTGTACACCATAAGTCCATACCGGTGTAATACAGGCGCCGCTCTATGCTATTTTTTCGTGGCTTTAGTTGGCAAAGATGCACACACACTCAGATGCTCCAAAACCACATAAACCACTTTTATGTTATGCTTGCCTGTTTCACTTTGATATTAATTCTTCAACCAATGGACATGTTTACTTACACATCAAAAATATGATTTTAATGTGATTAAGGTATGCCAGCTCCGTTAGATTCATATCAATATCTGTCATCCACAGCTGCTTGTAGTATGTATGAGGGCCTTCGCTTTCAGTTGATTAAATCCCTATAGCCATCCAAAGGCGGCGGGACCGGTGTATTGTTCCATCTGCAGCCTCTAATTTGAGCAATGGGGTGTGCAATTTCAAAGTGCTGCGCAATTACACACACATCAACCAATGTGGGTACCTAGATTAAATGTTGCACAACCAGCACCGGGGCCAAAAAAGGTAGGCTAGACGATCTTCTGTGCACGCCAAACTGGTTGGCTATAACTCTATTCCAGACAGCTTCCAAGTTTATACAGTGCAAATCACCAGGATGGGTCGTTTTGGTTACATTTTATAGTGGCGGAACAGGAGCACAGTTAGCTCTGATTTTGACAATTTTCCCTGGATAATTGAAAGTACTACAGCTGTGTAAACAGAATTATTATGTGGAGTCGTCAGTTTTATACAATCATGTAAATGGCTTAATCAGACTATTGCTTTACTCACAGTATTGGCAACCATAGCCAAATATAACTAATTGAATGCAACCATTTTAATCACTTAAGTAAAACAAACTACAGGCAACCGACAAAATAATGTAAAGACATTATATTATACTACAAAGTTGTATCTACACGTGATTATTGTGTGAATCATTGTCTTCCAAAATAAAACTGTTAGTGCACATGCATGGAAAACATGGTGGCCGGGCTTTCATTATCTCCAGAAACGTGAATTCACATACCTTCACATAACATCATCCCCCATTTTGCTATAACCTTATTTAGATTGGAACTTTTTCTCTGTTGTATCCAATTACTCTTTGCTTCGGCCACGACCCAATTTCCCCACATGGATCATTAAAGTTCCATCACATCTTGTTTTATTTTAAACACTGCTGCGGTCCTTCGCTTTCTTGTGGAGAAGCGACAGCATCCCTGTGTCATCACATTTGGTTTCCTCAACGATGGCGAGTCTGGGACAACTACCTGGCTGGGCAGGCAAACTTGAGGACGCTCAATAGAAATCCCGTCGCCCACTGTTGAAAGCCTGATGTTGCTGTCAGCACTTTTCCTTAAGCTGTCATTTTGTGGAAATCAGGTCACCATGCTCCTGTTTTCCTTGAACCCACACAGTGACTCCATATTGTGACCAATTAGTGTCTAGTGTAGCATCGATTTTGCCAGTACTACTGCACCAGTGCTTCAGTCCAAACAGGATAAAGCAACAGTAGGCTTGGCAAAATCTGGCAAAATCCACCTTTATTATTACCACCTTTATTATATTGCAGCAGTAGTAGTAGTAGTAGTAGTAGTAGTAGTAGTAGTAGAGTAGTACTAGTAGTAGTAGTAGTAGTAGTAGTAGTAGTAGCAGCAGCAGTAGTAGTAGTAGTAGTAGTAGCAGCAGCAGCAGTAGTAGTAGTAGTAGTAGTAGTAGTAGCAGTAGTAGCAGCAGCTTATGATTTATCCACATTCTATTTACACTTGGCCACATCAATGCATCTCAGTTAACCAGATAGAAATTTGATTGCATCTCTCCCTGCTTTCACGCGATGTATGCAAATGTGGAGATGGCAGGCCTCACAGAAATTCTGTTTTTGTATTTGCATTTCTGCGTATTCTTCAAATTAGAGTCAGGCGCTACTTCACACAGCTTCAAAAAACAACCACTTGTAGTGAGAATGTGCGCACCGCTACAGAAACTGATCCATGCATGCGCACATTTTGGAGACAGTGGGGAATGGCTACTTTGATGGCAAAGCAGTGAAATAAAGTAAAAATGGCCTTTACACTCAGTTCATTTCCAGGCCGACTGTACAGCAAATTAGAAATCCCTCTGATAATAATATTCCGTGTCAGAAGAACGTCTACAACTAAATAGTGTCTTTTTTGCCTATCGTTTGTCCAAAAAGCATCTGCAAGTAAGTGTAAGTGCAAGTAAGTCTTTACAGTCTTTTAGCAGAGCCCCAATTTGTTCCAAATAATTGCCACAAATTCAAGGTGTTAAGCAATTGGACTTAATATCATAAGGTTATAAATTAATGATGATATGGTTTTGTGGCGCACAGCCGTCCTCCACAGCCAACTCTCATCTTTTTGTATCATAAACGGTCTGGCTCTTGGAGCTGGTGGCATTAACTGCTGCTGTGATATGTTGCCACTCAACTTTCTTTTTTCAAACATTTTCTCACACAGAGAATGGAATGACAAGCACATTTACATGCATCAGTATTCATTAAGGGCGTTATTGAGAGATGTTTTTCCGTTTGGGAGGAGGTGACGGTTGATGTATGCGGCTCGACAAGATGCGTTTACACTTGGCAAACTTGAGGATGCAATGCGTCTCAAGCCACCTCCGAAGGTGGTTTGAGTAATCGGATACCAAATCGTCTCCAATGCGTCTTGGTTGCATTTACACTTGGCTTTTTTGCGTCTTGAGCAGATTGAATAGCTATCCGATCTGCTTGAAGTGGCTCAGTGGCTCAGTGTAAATGGGGTAGCAGTAGCAGCAGCAGCAGCAGCAGCAGCAGTAGTAGTAGTAGTAGTAGTAGTAGTAGTAATAGTAGCAGTAGCAGTAGTAGTAGTAGTGGTAGTAGTAGCAGTACTAGCAGCAGTACTAGCAGTAGTAGTAGCAGCAGCAGTAGCAGTAGTAAGGGCGGACCCAAGGTCCTGGGTTGGAATCTTGGCCCCAGTCCTTTCTGTGTGGAGTTTCCCCATGTTTGCATGGGTTTCCTCCGGGTTCTCCGGTTTCCTCCCACAGTCCAAAGGCATGCAGGTCATGTGAATTGAAGACTCTAAATTGCGTGTGAATGCATTTCCCTGCCTTCTGCCCAGGGCATGCCGGCTCCAGCGCCCCCATGACCCTGAACAGGAATAAGTGGGTATGGAAAATAAATGAATGCATTATTATTTCCTTTGTGGTCTGTTACACAAGGCAAGCTAAATCATTTACATGGTAAAATTTCAGCATTACAGCGAGCTGGCATTGTAAAGGGATCAACCCCATTAAAATTCAAACACACACAAACATGCACATGTGCACACGTACAGTGTTCTGAGAATCAGTGTTAATTGTAATTCTCACTGGCACACTGGCACACAAGGCTATTACCTGCAAAGCCACTCACACACACGCACGCGTGCTTGCACACACACACGCACGCACGCACGCACACACACACACACACACACACACCACTCTCCCTACAGCACAAATCTGGCCTTCTGATTTTTTATTCAGGAAAAATACTGCAACCCCACACACACTACTGGAGGGCATTGAACTGTTAGTACTGAATCCAAGGTGGGATTACCTACACCACACAATATTACATAATGAAACCTACAGTTTGTTTTCTTTGGTCCAAACCATAATGGAAAAGTTGACTTTGTTGCATTTTTTCATTTGGTTTGTTTAGGTTCACACTGCCCAATCAAAAGCAAACCAGGGCTTGTAAACAAAAGTCACATGACTCACAAGTAGCTTGTTTATTGGACATTGGAGTTTTGGTAACCTGTCATCCTGCCAAACAAATCCAACTCCAGTCTCTCTAATTTCAACTAAGCATAATGGATTTGTCTGCGCTCTTCTTCTCTGGTGTTCATGCCAACACACAAAGAAATTGTTGAATATGAGTATCAGTCCAGACCGCGGTTTGCCTCTGCTTCATTTTGCTCTGCTGGGCTTTCCAAGCATGAGGAACTACTGGCTATTAGATGTCAACATACGTCTCATTATACCCATAAACCCATAAGTCTGAGTGAACTTCTGCCAGTTCACCTCCCTTACCCAAAATGATGCCTGTGTAGATCATTGCAATGGGAACATCCACAATACAAATTTTTCAAAAGCACTATCTGGCTCACACAGGTCGGCTCATAACTAGGGTTCCTCAAATGTTGTTTTCTGAAGGCCGATAGTGATATCGATTGCTGATATTTCTGTCGATATTCACTATCTTTACATATCTATATACTATTTTCATGCCAAAATATTCAGAAAACGTGCAAGCATTCAGTGTTTCCCCCAGAATTTCATTCTTGTCAGGATGGAAAAGCCTCTGGAACAACATGTAGACCATCTTGGGACACTAAAACTCCAGGATAATAATGATAATGGTAAAGCATATTGATTCATACTTAGGTCTTCCCGTAAACAACCAGTGTAGTATTGATCAATTCTACAATAAGTATGTAATCAAACAAGCTGCATCATATCCATCATATCAGTGGTAGACCACACTGGCTGGACCAGATCTGATTTTTAAGAGACCAATATTGGCAGACCAATGTGCCCAATGCGTATCATAACATGATCCAGTTGTGGCCAATCTACTGACCTGGACTAAGGTGTGAAAGAGCTAAATGCATGTAGGTGAAGGGATGGACCACCGAGACCCTGGAAGATATAAAGTGATATGTTCCGATAAATTGGACTGACGATATCAATGACGCTGTTTCTGCCATTTGAATATATATTTGTTTCTGTGAGGACCTGACCATTCCTAGAAACGAATAAATCCTGCATGATCCTAGAATTAAACAAACTACTCAACCAGAAAATAGCGCCTGTTTAAATCAGGAGGAGGTAAAGAGAAGAATAAAATAATGCAGAAGATTAAGAGTAAAATGAAGAAAATTGAACAAAGACAAATTCGATTTTTTTAAAGAGGGACACAAAAGATATTAAAGGGATTACAGACTATTACTGGGTATAATCCCGAAACACACTGCATTCACAGTTACTAATGAGCTTGATTTTGCAAATCATATTGAACGAATTTATGTATTTTCACTATCACACACACACACATGGTACCGATATGGTTAGAGATGTAAAGAGTGCAACATCTGCCATATGCCAGAGAACATCTATATGGGCCGCGGCTTGTAGACTCAGATACAAAACCCCAGACACAAACCTGTACATTCTTATCGTTCAAGACCTTGTTATGCATCAGTCAGAAAGGCCGCATTTGTGCATCATTTTGTACTCTTGTTTACACGTTTGTTGAGTAAACTCTGATATTGACTTGCTGTCTGCCTCCACGGCTCTTTATTGACTGAAATCTGCGGCTCCTGAATCAGAACCGCTTGCTTCCCTGAGACTTTGAATCTGACTTAGCACCAAAACCCTACAACCAGCTTTCTAATCCTTCAATCAGAATGTTTTCTTTTCTTTTGGGGTTTGTCACTTTGGCTGTTAGTTCATCACCAAGCTAAGACAGTAATGATTACTGAAGATGACATGAGAGGGCGATTCAGATGTGCCAAACCACAGAAACCTGGTGGTCCTGATGGATTCACTTGTAAGACTTCACAAGGATACGCCAACCAGGTAGCTCGTCTCTTCCATCGGCTAAGCCAGAAGTGACTGGACATCAGCACAGTTCCTGAGGTGTGGAAAGGGTCTTGGGAGTGTGCCAGTAGCTAAAAACAACAGACCAAAAAAAATGAAGGCCCCATTGCCTTAACCTTTAATTCCATTGAAATTAGTTGATGTTAAACCATCTCTCCTGCATTCTAGGGATGTTGAGGACGTACTGCTGATGATTATTACCTTGAAACGAGCACAGAGCCTTATCAAGATTGTGTTTGTTGATTTTAGCATTTAAAGCAATAGTTCACTCCAAAAATTAAAATGCAGTCATTATCTACTCACCCCCATGCCAGTTGAAACTCTGGTGAAGTTTGTTAGTCCATATAACACTCCCGGAGCTTCCCAGCACAACTCCGTAGCAGCCTTCTCCAAAACAAGTCTTTGAGGACCGATCTTTAGAGTTCCAAAATTAACAAAAAATAACCACAAAATTACTCCATACAGCTCGTGTGGTATAATCCAAGTCTTCTAAGCGGCCATGGTGGCCTCGCAAGGTTTGTGTGTGCGACAGTTCACGACCTCCATATCGTGATGTTTGGTAATTTTTGGGTGAACTATTCCTTTAATAGGACTTAGTGTCACTGGGTGGTGGACAGACTAATGGATCTAGAGGTTAAAGCTGCATTATGGAAGATTTTTAAGGAAAAATGCACCCATCTTATATAAGGGTGGGCGATATGGCCAAAATATCATATGAAGATCTTTTCAGGCAGTATCACGATCCACGATATGGATCACGATCTCCAGGTGTTGTTCATATCTACTGGTTTTTCTGGTAATGTTTTTTGCCTGAGGTTTCAACAGTGCAGTTACTTTAACATTTTGTTAATTTAAGGGCAGGTATCACACTTAAGTATTTTGACACTTTGTATTTGAAATGCTAAACTTTTGATAAAACACCTCAGAGCTGTGTATTGTCACCAGTTTTATACATTTTATACACTAATGAATACCAATTGTCTGCCATAGCGTTTATTTGTTTTTTTTTAAATATGCCAATGATATTGCATCAAATACGTTTCTTAAAACCTGACTCTGCATCATTTGATGGCTTTGTGAAAGAAACAGGAAACTTCATTCAGTGGTACACAGACAAATATCTGCAGGAATACTATACCATATCATGTAAGAAAGCAAAAGACATGGTGATAGAGTTAAGGCAAAATAAATGTGATGGCCCTCTTGCCTGCATTAGTAGCGAGCCACTTGAAAGGAACTTTGTGAGATTGATAACTAGCTCACATGTGCATCAAGTAATCTATGACCTTTATCAAACTCTATTGGTGCCCAGTAGGAATTACAACAACATTAACAGATCTCATCTCCTCCTACTCAAGTCCCCCACAACTCCTGTCCACTTTAACTATGGTGGCCTGTAATTGACACAAACAGTGAATGAAGTAACATTTCACAATGTAGAGGAGTAAGATAGATAATTACAACAGAGATCCAACAGAAAAGTCTAGTGAAGATGTAATATATCCAGCAAAATACTGGAGAAATAATACTGCTTTGTCATTTGCTTATTTGGCTTGAGAAAAAATGGAATTCTGAGATTGTTTTTGTTCCAAAAACAGAATACAGCGATTACCCAAGTAATTGTTGAGTCATTGATCAACATCCCAATCAACCCCCGAAAAAATCTCACTTATTGCACCTTTAAGACTAATGACTGGACAGCAGCTAAAGTTTTTTCTTCACATGAACTCAACAAATTTGATGTTTTATGCTGCATTTCTTTCATAAATCTCCTTTGCACTGTTCTGTCTTTGAGTTTTTGTGGTTTTGGGAACTTGGTGAGCAGAGTCATTGGGATTGATCAGGTGTTGGTAGCTCAGCTTTACACTGATCTTATTCTGAAAAAAGTCAATCAAATCCTCAGCGATTCTGCTCACTCCCTACATCTGAAATTCAGAATGAAGAGCCGAACTGGTGGAAGAACCCCGTAGCGCAAAATTAAAGCAAGGTATACGGAATCATTTCCTCCCTCAGCATGCATGTTTCTGTTCAGCTGCTTCGTGTGCAGCTGTTGTGGGTTTTTTTACTTCAAATCATAGAACCTAGCACATTGGGATATATTATATGTAGGTCTTGGGATTTCTTATGCAGTTGTATCTCAGTGTGGGTTGATGTGGATGGAGTGTGTGGGTTGTGTTTTTGTCACTCCGAGGGTGCACTGATGAATCTATGAGTGACTTTTGTATGAGTGCAGATTACTGTTTTATTGCATTACCTACTGCATTCCCTTCTATAGTGTGAATGTCTTGTTCTTTACTTATTTTTATATCCTGCATTTGAACAACAGAAATTCTGCAAGTGTCACGGGTCAGGAAGGACTCAAGTGTAGAATTACAGGCAGGAGACAGAGGTAGAGTAAGAACAGCAACTTTACTTGGAGGATTAGGCAGCTCGTAATACAGTCTCTTCCAAAGGTCAAATCCAAAAGTCAGTCCAAACGGCAAAGGTACAGAATCGTGAGGCAAAGACCAAAACCGAAGTTATAGGCAGAGATCATAACGGGCAGGAACAGAACTAAACAGGCGGGATACGCATCTGGCAAAAACACAAATGATCTTGCAGAGAACTGGTGTATAGAGACTGGTATATATATTGCTGAGACTAATGAGGAAACTAGGAACAGGTGTGTGGTAAAACTGGCAGGCAGGTGATTGGATAAGATGATCAGGAGATGTGCAGGAAGGTGGAGCAGGCAGGTTGGCGGGAACTACAGGATCTGCACAGAGACAAACAGCACAGACAGACAAACACAAAAACACAGAGAGAGACTAGGTCGAGCTGGAGGCTCTGGCAGAGTCCATGACAGTACCCCCCTCCCTCTACGGACGCCTCCAGGCGTCCTCCTGGGTTGGTCAGGGTGGAGGTGGTGAAACTCTGATGAGAGAGGTCAAGGATGTCCCGGGCAGGGACCCAGCACCTTTCTTCTGGGCCGTAGCCCTCCCAGTCCACGAGGTACTGAAGCCCCCGACGGCGTGACTTCAGAAGCTTTTTAACTGTGTAGACTTCAGTGCCGTCCACAAGCCGGGGAGGTGGAGGGTTGGAGGGCGGGGCAAGTGTGCTGGTCCGAATGGGTTTGACACAGGAGACGTGGAAGGTTGAATGAATCCTTCTGAGGTTTCTGGGGAGCTGTAGGCGCACAGCAGAGGGGTTAATAACCTTTGACACAGGAAATGGGCCAACAAACCTGGGAGCCATCTTCCGGGAGTCCACACATAGGGTAAGGTCCCTAGTGGACAGCCACACCCTCTGTCCCACCTGGTACCGGGGTGCTGCGGCAGTCAGCCGCTTCTGACAGGCTGAGTTGGCCAGAAGCTGAGCACAGGCACCGCACCATGTCTGACGGCACCGGCGGACAAAGGCTTGAGCCGAAGGCACATAGGTTTCGTCCTCTTGTGACGGGAACAGAGGGGGTTGGTAGCTGTAGCAACGCTGAAAGGGCGACAGACCTGTGGACATTACTGGGAGTGAATTGTGGGCGTATTTGACCCAGGGTAGGAGCTGGCTCCAGGCAGACGGATTCTGGCTCACCATACAGCGGAGGGCAGTCTCCAGGTGCTGATTAGCACGCTCAGTTTGGCAGTTTGTCTGGGGGTGGAACCCGGAGGACAACTGGACCTTGGCCCCTAAGCGTGCAAAAAGCTTTCCAGAAACGTGAGGTGAACTGCGGCCCCCTGTCAGACACCACAGAAACAGGCAGTCCATGCACTCTAAACACATTAATTATCATAAGCTGGGCCAACTCCTTAGCTGTGGGTAACTTGGGCAAGGGCACGTAATGCACAGCCTTGAAAAAACAGTCCACCACAGTCAACACTACCGTGTTACCTTCTGAGTCAGGGAGTCCGGTAATGAAGTCCAGTGCGATGTGAGACCAGGGTCTCCGTGGAATGGGCAGGGGTTGCAGGAGCCCAGCTGGCGGGCGGTTTGACGGCTTCCCCTGGGCACAAGCAGTACAAGCTGCAACGAAGTCCAGGGTGTCGTCTCTCATGCTGGGCCACCAAAATCACTGGCGGAGGTTGGCTAGAGTGCGTTGTACTCCACGATGACAAGCTAGCTTGGAAGAGTGGGCCCACTGGAGGACCTGGGGGCAGACAGACACAGGTACAAACAACCTTTTTGGTGGGTCGTTACCTGGAGAGGGGTGCTGCTCGATGTGGAGAAGAGCAGTAGTGTGATCAGACATTGTCGAGGCAGGATGGCCTCAGGTTCCTTGGGTTTGTCATCCCGAGAAAACTGACATGACAGAGCGTACGGTTTGGTATTCTTGGAGCCTGGGCGATAAGACATGGTAAACCCAAAACGAGAAAAGAATAGGGCCCACCTGGCTTGCCTGGAGTTTAGTCGCTTGGCCGTCCGGATGTATTCTAGGTTCTTATAGTCCGTCCAGACCAGGAATGGCTTCTCTGCCCCCTCCAATCAGTGCCTCCACTCCTCCAGTGCTAGCTTCACAGCCAGCAGTTCTCGGTTCCCAATGTCGTAATTTCTTTTTGTAGGAGACGGACGATGAGAGAAAAATGCACAGGGGTGCAGTTTATGGTCTTTGGGGGACCGTTGAGATATTACTGCCCCAAATTCTATGTCGGAGGCATCCACCTCCAGAATGAACTGGAGTTTGGGGTCCGGGGCGACCAGGATGGGAGCAGAGGTTAAGGCTTTCTTCAGCTTGCTGAACGCCTCTTCAGCAAGCACCGATCAGGAGAAAAGCACCTTGGGAGAGGTGAGAGCAGTTAATGGAGCAGCAATAGTGCTGCAGTTGCGGATGAACTTGGGGTTTCGCAAACCCCAGGAACCTCTGAAGCTCCTTCCATGTAGAGGGCTGGGGCCACTCTGACACCGCTTTGACCTTGGCCAGGTCCATCTCCACTTTACCTGCAGACAGAATGTACCCCAGGAAGGAAACAGATGACTGGTGAAAATCACACTTCTCAGCCTTGACAGATAGCTGGTTCTCCAGCAGCCGTTGCAGCACCCGTCGGACATGCTACACATGCTCTTGGGGAGACCTGGAGAAAATCAAAATGTCATCCAAGTAAACGTACACAAACAGGTCTACCATGTCTCTGAGAACATCGTTGACAAGGGCCTGAAAAATAGCAGGTGCGTTGGTAAGACCAAAAGGCATGACCAGATACTCATAATGACCACTGGGGGTGTTTGTAACATTACTCGTGCTGCCTCTCTGCCACAGACTGACCTGTTGAATACCTTCTTCATCTCCTTGGTGAAGGAATCCAACGTAGCACAAACAGATGAGTTAGCTTGCCAAACCGCTGTTGCCTACTCCCTGGCTCGTCCTCTCAGGAGGGTGATAATGTAAGCCACTCGGGACCGGTCCGTGGAAAAAGTGGAAGACTGCAACTCAAAAAGCAGAGAACACTGAGAGAGGAAGGAACGACAAGTATCAGGCTCACCGCTGTAATGGCCGGGAGGAGGCAGACGGGGCTCCTTAGCCGATAACTGAACAGGTGGTTCGGGCGCTGGAGATGGTGTTGCCACAACAAGGTTAGGTGGAACCGTAGCCTGGAGTTGCCGCATCCGGGCGGCCAGGTTATCCACACTGTTAGCAATAAGCTGGAGGTTCTGGGTGATGGTAGCCATTTGTCCTTGATGCTGGTTCAGTGCGGTTCCCTGTTTGTCAACCAGTGTGCACAGATGCTGAAATTCCGCTGGGTCCATTTCTGGCCAGATCATACTGTCACGGGTCAGGAAGGACTCAAGTGCAGAATTACAGGCAGGAGACAGAGGTAGAGTAAGAACAGCAACTTTACTTGGAGGATTAGGCAGCTCATAATACAGTCCGTTCCAAAGGTCAGTCCAAACAGGCAAAGGTACAGAATCGTGAGGCAAAGAACAAAACCGAAGTTATAGGCAGAGATCATAACGGGCAGGAACAGAACTAAACAGGCGGGATACGTATCTGGCAAAAACACAAATGACGATCTGGCAGAGAACTGCTGTACAGAGACTGGTATATATATTGCTGAGACTAATGAGGAAACTAGGAACAGGTGTGTGGTAAAACTGGCAGGCAGGTGATTGGATAACAAGATGATCAGGAGATGTGCAGGAAGGTGGAGCAGGCAGGTTGGCGGGAAACAGGATAAACAGGTAGGCGGGAACTACAGGATCTGCACAGAGACAAACAGCACAGACAGACAAACACAAAAACACAGGGAGAGACTAGGTCGAAGCTGGAGGCTCTGGCAGAGTCCATGACAGCGAGGGGATAATAAGGTCAACCTTGATTACATTCTCATTTGTGTCCATGAGGTATTAACTTACCAGGACTCCCTGGAAGAAGAGATCCTGCATCTCAATGGGATCTTCCTGGCTAAATAAAGGATAAATAAATAAATTAACTGAACTTGTGTTAATTGGAAAACCTTGTATTTCTGTGCTGTAGAATGTACTGTATCTCAGTCAGTGCATGTGCGTATAATAATAGCATGTTTATCATTTTTCAGTGTCTGTAGAGCAGTTTTCAGCTTTTTCTCCCTGTGTTGATTGGAAAGCCTTGCCTGCAGCAAGCCCCGGGGCTGTATCTAGAAAACCTTGTTAAAGTCTCTACAGAGAGACAGCTATGGAAATATTATCCTCTAAAAGACCGACTAAACAGGGCCGAACATGGCTAGCCAGGGCTTTCACATTATCTATGCGGCCAATTTTCTCCATAAGATTTCTGCGTTTTGTCGCCAAGGATGCAAGGTTCAGATAAACATGTCACACGTTTGGATGCTTGTTGAGTTGAATATGTTGAGTTGACCCAGATCTTCGTAAGCGCCGTTTGGCGCCGCAGTGGAAATGGGAAGAGGCATTCCAGAGACAAGCTTTGATTGTTGTAAATTTTAATCCGCAAGATCCTGGTTTCTTTAGTTTGTCTTCATCTTCGGTGCGAAGTGCTCATTGCTGCGGTGTTTTTTATTTGCCCCTGTACCATCAATGTGTAATCTTTCAATATTTTAGAGATTAAGTTTGCAAGGAAAGCATTGGTTTTTCAGCTCAGCAAGTTTTTCTTAATATTTTCTTTCCATTGACACCAAATTAAGGCTGTTGTGCAGACTAATCAAACAAAATTAACCCTCGTTTTTTACACTAAGACAACATTATCAAAGACTGTGGCAGTCGTCAGTTGTTTTTATTCATCCAAGCTCTGCAGGGTAAGAAATTCGGTCATTTCAAAATAGAGAAACTCCCCTTCGTTTGCTAACGACAGAGCATTCATTCTCAGTTACTGTATGTTTGGCGTGAATCTGACAATTCATTATTTGAATTTGGCAGAAAATCTATGTCCAGAATTGATTGCAACCCTGGTAGGTCAGGCAGATGGATACACATGGAGAGGCAAAGGCATAAACAGAAACAGAAGAGGATAAAACCACAGGAAAAGAAAACAGCAGGGGAAAACACTCCTGTGCCCTGCTTGTAGATTCCCATCCAAAGCAACTAATTTTGGATCATCCATGAATCCAATGTAAACATCTATTTTGTTTTTGCAGCCTGTCATGATGTTTGCTGTGTCAACTCATATATTTGTCTGTTTTCTGTCAACAGACTGTGAAATGGTATGAAGGGTCGGATATGGGTTGGCTGTTACCGATATTTAAGTTGCTGATAGCTGATTTTTTGAGCCGATATTCAACGTCTTTGTATTTGCCCATTACCTGGATTGCCTGTATGTATCTATAAGATACTATTGGAAAGAAACAACTGCAATGATTAAGTAATGGGTTATTTTTCCTGATATGAACTGTTTTTTTCTAATGGAGAGAAAGACTGGGCTTGTAAACCCTCATACCATACATCACAACCATCTCTCTATTCTATTCATCTGATAGAAAAACAGACTGCAAAATACTGTGTGAGTGTGTATTATGTGTATCTATATAGGTGCTTGTAAAATTGTGTGTATGCGTGCGTATATGTAGGTGCGTACATGCGTGTGTGTGTGTGTGTGTGTGTATGAGGAGGGTTATTGTTTCTGAAGAGGGTTGAACCTGCCAAGTCAAGCAATCAATTACATTTCCTATTGAGATGGAAAACAAATAGCTCAATCTATCATTGCCACATAAATCCCTCTCCATCAAATTGTTACACGCACACACACACACACGCACACCCACCCACACACACACACACACACACACATGATCTCACTCTCTCTGACTTAAACAATCACATTCATGCTCTTTTTTCTCTCAGACACATTCACTCTCACATATCCATTTGCTTCCGCTGACTTGCACAGACAAACACACACACACAGAAATGCTGCCAAGTGGTTGAACAGTCAGAGGCAATAGGAAGCCAGATGTTGAAACAATGAACAGCGCCCCTCGGAGGAAGGACTGGGAAGAATTGGTTCGGAGCGTGTCTTCAACTAAAGAAACAAATTTGTCGTTCAGTTCCCTGTGGTACAAGCACAGCAATTACTGGGACAATGCTGTATAGACACACACACACACACACACTTGTATAACTACACTTTCAATGACATGTGCAAACACTCAACGTAGGAAGTTAGGGAACAGTGAATGTCATAAAAATATAGTCCATTAAAACCCAGATGTTTTGACAAAGAGAGAGAGAAAGCATGGGGGGTTCTTATTTTGAAAAACAGATGGCAGTTCAGCACAGTACAATACATCACAATATAAGTGCTGTCATTCCATAATAATGGGGCAGGAGAAGCTGGCTTATTGATACCAGTGACATACAGCTGACTGCTCATAAACTGCTATGAGGACATTGAAAACTATAATGATGTTCTACCATGGTGAACCATTGTGTTTAGTTCCATGGCACTATACAGACCTAATTAATCATCAGTTTATTAGAATGTGAACTCTAGTTGATCAGCTGCCTTCATCTCTTCTGTGGAGAATGTAGCAACCAACGTGACTTGCTAACATTAGCAACTGAACCATTAGCAAGCATATCTTATAGCATATTACATATATGGATGGCCTACTGATACAACAATATGATTTATTATAAAATGCCAGAGTATGTGTTGTCTTACCCTCATAAAAAGATTCAGCTATATACTGTACATATTGCTATATTATCGCTATATTGCAGCAGTCCATGTAAGCTAACAAAGAACCCTGAAGTTCTCCCGTTCTGTGACATTGTCAAAACTCATTTGCATATGAAGAGGATTATGGGAGATTAAAATCACAGCTAAAGCGTTAAGATTTAAAGTTAAAATTAAATTTTCACACAAACTTTAACTTTGCTTTATTAATTATATACTGCTCAATAAAGAATAGAGTTGATCTATACAAAATGACCATCCAGCTATAGATGATTGAAGTGTCTCACTTCTGGTTCTTCTGGATGAGTTTGGCTCTTGAAGACTAACTGTGGTTAAAAAACAACACCAAACAGCAACAAGTTAAACTAAAACTGAGTCGCAGTATCTCTACAAAGAGTAGATGAGTGGAAATGCTGGTGTAACAAGTGACCGGGTCAGTATATTTTTAGGGCACTTTTATGCTGGTCTTACACTGAGGAAGACATTTCTGTTGAAACATTGTCTTAAAGGAATAGTTCACCCAAAAATAAAAATTCTGTCATCTAATCACCCTCATGTCAGTTGAAACTCAGGTAAAGTTTGTTACAAAGCAAAAATTACCATAAAATTACTCCATACAGCTCGTGCAGCATAATCCAAGTCTTCTGAAGCCAAACGATCATACTGTGACTTGAAAAGACCAATATTTACACCATTATTTATCGCAAATCTTCACTACAGCCATTGTTTTCTAAACCGTTTGTACTTGCACAAACCCAGAATTGCACAATCATGTGAATCCTCCAAATGTATGTGTTTACACTCAGCATAAACTCCTTTTTATTTAGTGCCTTACTACATAATGTTCATTTTATGCTGCTAGATACTGTAATAACTAATAAATTATGTTGTAAATGGGTCCAAAATGTACTAAAACCTCTAACAAATTGCTTGATAATATATTATGCATTTCAGGCTGATTATTATAGTCATTATTTTCCTGCTAATGTAATACGGTATACATTAACCAGCAACTAAGTTGTGTGATTTTTTTTTTTTTTTACGGAGGAAGTAATAATATTAGCTACTAATGTAATAACTTCCATCAATCTTCAAAAACCTGTTTGTCTTTTACGTCTCTAATGTTTTAAGCATCAATAATTAATTGCATGATTAATTACAAAACTCTTGACTGAAAGAAATAAACTTGTGAGGCAAATACATAGCACCTTACCTCGCTGTACCATAGTATACCAGACTATTTCCTACTTTTCTTACATAGAAATATACCAAAAAATGTCTCTTTGCCAGGCCTTGTAAAGAGATGATGAGAAAAGCTGACTTTCAGATGTCTGGATCATAGAAAGGTGTCTGCATTTAAAATAAAACGACAGCTAAAATAAACCTGTCTTTTGGGGTTGGACTTCGTACCGAGGTAGGGACCTAAAATAGACTGGTCTTCTGGGGTTACAGGCTTTGAAAGTCAAGAACATATTTCTCAGGCCAGTTGGCTTTACCTTACAGATAGCGCTTTTTTACATTTAGCCCTCTATGGAAGTGTATACATCCATATCTATGCCAACCAATTCTCCATTCTCCAGTAAGCCCATCTCTCTCTCTCTCTCTTTCTCTCTTCAGTTAGTCTTTGATGAGTTTCTAAAGTCAAGGTTATGTAACATTGGTGTCTAATTAGCCCGACCTTGGCCTAACCTCCATGCCTCCTTGGAATGACTTCCAAACGCAAAGCTCTGGAGAGCATTCACAAATACCAAGCAACCGTTCTATAAGCTCTTTGAATAAAGGCAAATGAACGTGGATCTGGTTCTGCTTTTAAACTACAACTTGAGTGTTTGGCATGCGGTTCTACTGCGAGAGGCTGTAAAGATACAATGATGTCGTTTGGACAACTTCTCAGCAATACAGCAGTCATGCATTGGGAATGTCAATAGTGATCGTAAAATTACTGACAACAGCACACTTTCTGTGATAAAGGTAACTCAGTGTAGATGGAGAACTGTAATTAGTTTCAACATTTGATATAATATTATAGAATGAAATACTGCTGTGAATGCAGTTAAAAAAACTAAACAAAAAAAACAAGCTTAACACATTTAATGTGTTTAATGTGTTACGCTCTGATGGAAGGTAATTTATTTTAAATGAGGGAATCCATTACCAGTTGCAGATGTATTCAGTTTGTTTTATGCGTGTTGATAATGCATCTGCAAACTAAAACAAATGTTTTTTTGAAAGATTTTCTTCAAGAAAGGCAGCAAAAATGCATGTTGCAATATTGCAATCGATAACCACATCTAATCAGTCTCATGTAAACAATTTTGAGCCATGAGATCCTGTGATCCCAAAGAGTTGCGCATGCCATTTTAATCAAATGTGGGTTTTCAGGTGTTAAATGTACATTTTATTCAATAGACAGGAAGCCTATGGGAATGATGCATCAGTACAAACGGCTTCAATAAAAAATGTGAGAGAAAACAATAATCCATCCACCCACCATCCATCTTGTTAAAACTAAACAAACACACTGGTAGAATGTGTGATGATGTACAGTAAAGTAATGTTGACTCATTGTACTGAGAATGTCACATAACTGACCTTCTGTAGTGTGACAAAATTGTCTTTTAATTTTTCTCTGTCATTTAGAGCTTAAGGTGTGACAGAAAGGGTGGCGAGTGGCATTTAAAGACATTTATACAATGGTATTTAATAGATCACATAATTGAAGTCACATTTAAATAAGTTAAAAGGTATACTGACATGGATAGGTCAACTTCTCAGCAATGTGGAAATACTTAACCAGAATATCAAGTGCAACCGCAAATGTATTAACTAACACTGATGGAGATGGAGTTTTAACTGTGGAATTGGTGGGTTGTTCTAATATCTACCCTGACATGTATTATCAAATATTCCTGAATATGGAACTATGGAACTACTATCTGGTTTACCGTCATGATCTGTTGTGCCACTTCATGATATTCTGTATAGGTTATCTTCTTTTATATTCACTCTCTGTGTAAAATTCTGGAGAACACAAACAAATGGCCATGATGGAAGGATGAAAAAAGGAATAAAGAAAGCTATGATTAGTTCAATGTTATAATGCATTTTTCCAATGCTTGAAATGATAATAGGTCTTGGGAAAAAATCAGACATTGTCCCTCCAAGTGGACAACAGCCATGTTTTTGGGATGTGGCTCATAGACATCTGACATTTGGTGGACATTTTTCTTCAAGCACCTTACAGTACCATTATTGAAGACAATTTTGGGAAACAACTGGCGAACTCTAGAATTGTAACACACTCTCAAGCATTGTAATCACATTATGGTGGTATGTAGGAGACGGCAAATTGGATGTTCATTTTATCATTAGGACAATGATGACAACACCAATGTAAAGTGTCGCCTACCACACCTACACATGTAACTTATCGAGAAAACGTTTACATTTCCTAACTTTTGCGTGCCGGTAAGGACGGACGGTCAAAAAAATTGCAAAATGGATGTAGCCACATACAGTTGTGCACCTGCTCTCCTTGTCTCCTCTTTCAACAATGATAAAGCAGGAGAATAAGCAAGAGCTTTCCTCTTCTGACTGAACATTCTCGAGTCCGGAAATTCAAGAAAATGACAAAGATAAACTATTTGGCTGAGCTGTTCCAATTCCCTGCTTGGCTTCCTTTTCATTTGCAGTGGGAATCATGTTTAAAGATTTCTGTAAAAATATTTGATCAGGCATTTTGAAATTAAATGAAACACTGAAACAGTCACACAATACTATTTAACAGATCAGTTTTAGTATATCAGTGAACATGGAATGGTCAGAGCTCATGTTTATCAAAAATGTATTGGCAACGAGAAGACAGTTTCCCATTGTCTGACATCCCATGGAATTGAAAACGCCATGCTCGACCCATTGAGCTATACAGGACCACAACAAGCTCAACTGTTGGGAACTTAAAGGTGCTACGTGTAGCATGCTAACATCAATAAGTCATTAATTTTAAGACATTAGTATAATTACCACAAAAAAACAAGACCATTGCTAAAAAGACTGTCAGCCTCTACCGGCCTCTAGCACAAACAAAGATAAAGCTGTCAGAGATTCTGGTAATGGCAGATAGTCGAAGGAGTGAAAGGCCGATGGAAAAAATCACTCCTAACACGTTTATCCTTTTCAATAAAGACAACAATGCCAGCGAGGGGGGACAGGAAGCGATAGGGCTTATGGGAAATGTGGTCTTAATTTTGAGACACGCTAGAACTAATAATATCACTGGAGTGAGATAGAGGCTACTGATCGTCTTGACCATGGTCTCATTTGTTTACGGTAATTATACCAAGGTATCACAATTAATTTGACAATGATAGATTGACATTGAAAAATGCTGCACATAGCACCTTCAACTGCCAGTCTCCAAAATTGTGTTCAATAACTCTTGGCTCATGGTCTGGTGTCTTCAAATATGAGTACTGGTACTAAATGGCGGTTCTGAGGGGGGGCCAGTGCCCCCCCCCCCTTGTCCACCAATGGCGGACTGCGAGGCAGACGGTCCTGGTCCCAAATCTCCGAAGACGTTGCAGCAGATTTACAAACAGTTTATTTGGATAAACTGACCACATATTGGGAATCTACATGGTTACTTTCTCGCCTGAAAAAATATTAAAACTTAATAAAGTGACATATTACAGTTTTTTACGATCGCTAGCAAGCGTTTTTCAATACTTATAATACTTTTTCTAAACTCTTCACACACCAACTCACCTACAACACACAGTTGGCAAAACAGTTAATGTTATGCTCAAAATCACATATTGTAAACTAAACACCAACACTAATTTTCAAAATGCAAGAATACTTTGTCAAAATACACTAACTCTACCAAAACACTGCAAACATGTCTCAAAATCAAATAATTCTTTCAAAACTCTAGCACATGTTTTCTTCCAACAGGAACATTTAGTCAATCACAGCACAATGACATACAAAATACTAACAGCAGATGGTATTACAGAAAATGCATTACTTTGCATGTGTCAGTTCTACCCTTATACAATAGACAGTATATTGATAATCAATTGTTTTTCGCACTGCAGTTACTTTTGAAGTCACTCTACATTTTTCTTTTGTTGAGTGTAGTAAATGTTTTGCAAACATTCTATATCAGAAGTGAATGACTCATCTTTACTTTATAGAATGTACAGTATATGAAAAAGGAATAAGTTACAGAATTGCTGCAGTAAAGGCTTTATTTGCTATAGGAAATTACTGCAAGAGATCAACAAAAATCTGCAGTATAGCTGCTGGTTACAGTGGTGTAAAAATAAAATATACAAACAGAAAAAGGCACAGAAGAAAAAAAAAGAAAAATACACAGTCCTTTTCTAATCTACCCGGTCTTCTGCATTTGGCCACATGTTCTCGTCCACATCACTCCTTATATTTTCTCTGGCTATGCACCTTGGGAAGTATCTTTTGGCGTGCCTTATCCACCCCTGGCAGTGTTCAGCTGTGATTGGTCTATTTGCATAACTTCAATCAGCTGTTTCTCACTAGCAATAAAAATGTACATGTTTCAATGTACAATGTGAACTGCTGTTCACTTCAACTTTAGCCTATAAGTTAGGTTTAGAACATGAGGTTATCTGTTCTGACATACAGTGTGAAAGCATTTGTAAATTTGGCAGTAAAAATCCATAGTTTTGGTCTTGGTTGAGCTTGTGTGTAAAAGAAATTCAAGAGTTTTTAAAATGTGTTCAGTGAATGCATTTTGTGTCAAAGGAACAAGAAATGTGTTAATGGTATGGCCCGCAACAGACCGATGTTGTGCTAACTGTGTTAAGAGTTATGAAAATGTGACTACAGAACTGATAAAAGGTTGCTAGCAATCGTAAAAAACTGTAACAGTCGTAGAGCCAAAATTACAACAGCTTTTAGCCTGCTTTAAAATCCCCGCTATCGCTGCCGGCTGGTGCAAAATGCATTCTGGGATACTTGGCTGTATACTTCAGTGTGAACAGTCTGCTGGTAATGGCATACTTAATTTCATAATTTCAATCATTTAGTAGGCAGTATGCAGTACATACTCATTGAGTATGTAGTAGGCAGTACGTTAGTATGCGGTTCCGAACACAACCATGTTAATAAAATAATGCGTGGCCACGAGTAACATGTGGGAACAAGATCCTTATGTTTGGGACTGAGAAGAAGCCGCTGCACTACAAGTCCACATAGCGCTGTGTGCCCTTTCAGCACCATGGAGGCCTTATCCATTTTTCTTCAAGCAGAATTTTTATTCTAGAAAGTAAACAGGTTTACATTATGTTACCAAAGTGTACAGTAGTGTGGAAATAAGAATAACGCACATATCGGATCATAAATTAGACCTACTCACGTGTGATCAATTAATCAAGCTATTATGGCTCACATATACAGTACGTGAGTAAGTCTAATTTATGATCCGATATGCACTTATTTTATATTATTTTATATAACACTGTAAAGTAGGCTATAGTAAATGTGAGGCGCGCCCCACTCCCTATAGGCAACTGGCAAACCGGATAGGAGACCACAGCTAGCCACGCCAATCCCTGGCTGCACACCTCTCCTTTTCCCACTCTCTGTATGCATCTTTGACTGAAGTGAGTGTTGAAAGTCATGTATTGTGTTGATAAGAGGCTAAACTATGTTATCAGTTTGCTATGTTGGAGAAATATATGATTTAAGGTGTTTATCCTCCATTTAAATGGCGCGCTATTGTTTCCTCTCCGCGCTCCGGCGCGCTACGGCGCACCTCTTCATTGTAACGCAGTACTGTCTGGCCCGTGCGCGTAGCGCTGATATTTGAAAGTATGTTATATAATTATTTTATGTTTAAATCGTGGCTATTTAATAATCGTTATGTTTGATTGGCCTATTGACACCTATTGTTCGTGTAAATGTTTCCTTCGTTGCCATTGGGAATTCTTATGCAAACCGACCTGTTCAGCTTCTCATCACTCTAATCATTCAATCAATCAATCTAATCATTCTGTCCACAATCATGCATCCCGATTACTCTATTGCTGTTTCAGTACTAAAGTTCATTCATTCTAAATATGCCTCCTCTGATATCATTGACTATGCTTATTACTCATTACTACATATCATATCTGAATGCTTAATATTAGTGATTATTCTGACGAGTCTATTGGGTAATTGCTTGTCTAATCTCACTGCCACTAATATTTCCTCTCTTATCCAATAGAACCATACATATTCTGCTACTGCTACTACTAATGCTACTGCCTGTTCACTGTTCCTGTGTCTTTTCAACCCAATCAACATCCATATCATGTGACTGTAACCTCTGTAACTCAACTCTGCAAAGAAACACTAAATATTCACCTTGATCATAACTGCCTGCCTCTGCTTCAATATCTGCTAAATTTAAGGAATTATGTATTAATTACTATGGCTTTAGATAAAAACAAACTGTGTACATTATAGCTTACAGTGCTGAAGAACACTCATATTAACACTAGGTGACCAACCAACATCTGTTACTGGCCCCCTAATCAAAGCAGTCTAGAACCGGGCCTGCTCCATGGTGCTGAAAAGCCCACAATGCAGTGAGGAAAACTATACAAGAACAATAAGGTCTAATGTAACTGGCCCCTCTACCAGTACAACTGGCCCCAGCTGAAATGGTCTAGAACCGCCACTGCTGGTACAAATATGAAGGATGTGCCTGAACAGGGACTTGAATCTGAGACTCTCTGATTAGAAGTCTGATGTTCTACCATCTGAGCTATGGAGGACCTGTGTTGCTTGTTTCCTCAAAACCAATCCAGTTTCTCGTCAATGCTTCCAGAGTTTGAAGAACAGTTAAATTCCCAAGTCACAGCCATATTCACAAAAATGTACTGTGCACAAAAACTCACAGGCACAGCTTTCTCTGGTTTAGCACCTGATTTATTAAGTCCGCATATGCAAATCAAGTCACAATTTTCCATTTAGAAAACCTGAGATACAACCAAAGTCAAACTCAAACTGAAAGCATTACACAGACTGTGATTCCCCACTGTAGGTGAACCAGAGCCCAGGTTTGGCCAAGTTTTGTCAGTGCAGGTATGGCATGACTCCTTTTGGTCTGAGGTTCCGATTTGTTTTTTATTTAATCAAGCAGTGATAAAATCACATCAATAAACATGACTCCGCAATCTACAATTTCTTTTAATCTCATCCTCTGACATTTGAAAGAGAGGAATTGTCTGTTTTATTTATTTCTTATTATCTCTGTCTTATTTTCTCTCTCTGCCTGTTGTGCCTCTTAAATAACATAGCAGCCATGGCTTTCTCAGGGTGAGACGTCAGGATTTGTTTCCTCTGGCTATTAAATACCGTGCACAATTATGCACATTTTGGTTTAGTAAATCGATGAGAGTGATCCATTTAAATGATCTCCTCCTCCATTTTTGCACCCTACCACTGCTACTCCTCAAAATCCATAAGCCAACGAAAAATGCCATCATAAGTCAAAAAGGTTGAGAACCACTGGTCAAAACAATGCTCTTCAATTCCATTACAGCACATCCCTGATGAACTCATGCAATCCAGCATGAATCAGTATGTATTAATTTGCCACATGAGGAGAATTTGTTTCATTTGTGATAAACAGAGCTCGCTGAGAAGCAGACATTGACTAGGTTGCCAATTTAGGTTTACCCAGCTCTACACATGGATATCTGTGCACACGCGCGAACGTGCACACCCACACTCTGTCCGGTTTTACCAAGATATAAATCTGCCAACCCCAGTGCTGTGGAGATTTCTGCATTAAAAAACACAGGAGCGAGCCCAGGCTGTGTTTTTGTTGTTGTTTGAAGGCCCTCCTACCACAGTGTTGTACCCTCCCACACACCACCAAAAGTCCTCCATGAGCTGCTGTCTTGACTAGTTAGCCTTCTAGCTAACCAATAGCAACAATAACTGGCTCGTAAATAACAGTTCTGCCATTTCTGAATATTTTTGCAGCGGAGGAGCGGCCAAGCCTTGACTTGTGGTAATGACATCGCTGAATGATAGAGGCCAGCATTGTAAAATTAAGTCCAGTGGATGCACTAGCTTACACAACTCTTTTCTATTCATGTGTAAAAAGATACATATCTGCTTTTAAAGCTGGGGTAGGCAACATTCTTTTTGTATTATTTGGCGAAAATTTCATAACACCTTTTCAGCTACGAGTAATTGAAATGGTCTGAGAGAGGATCAGGCTTCTGTGGTAGCCCCTGCCTCTGTTTTCACTGCGCTATGCTCAGCTGTGAAATTGAACAGAGAACAGTTGTTCTGCAGGTGAAATCCCTTATAACATGGTTACACTTATAGGCTCATTTTTAATCCTGCATGGCCACTCTTCTGGCTCAAAGGTCTGGGGAAATTCTTGTGATCGTGTTATAACAAGACCTTACTAAGCCAAAGGCAGCATTGATTGGCTTCGACTTTGAATTAGCATTCCCACACAATCCCACAGAAACGGCACTTCTGGTTTGTTTTTCTGCCTGGGTAGAACAAGTTTCCATCGTTAGCTTTGCTACAACACTAGCCAGAGATGGGCAGTATTTCTGTTACTTGTATTTGAAAAACGTATTTCAATTACTTTTGAGTATTTTGTAATTGGTATTTGACAGGGCTGAAATAATTCAAATGTAATTTGTAACAAGATACTTTAGAGTGGAGTAATTTTGTATTTTCAAAATACTCAAAATACTTTCTCCATGATTCATAAAACCTAAAAAAATTCATGTAAATGCATCTTAAAATGAAGAACAATACACTTAGACACACTCACACACAGTGATTTTGTAAGCCCACACTACTCACAGTATTTCCGTAATCAAGTTCATCTTCTGTGAAGTTCGCCCCCCCCTCAAGCAAGCCAACACATGCTTCCTGCCTCAACCAGTGCAGTGGACTGTCCGTGAAGGTAAACATTTTATCTGAACTGCAATAACTATATAAAATATATCTTACTTTTTAGAATGTACACATGTTGAACGCCATAGGTAAAGGATAAAGATAAAAACAATCGATACATGTGGCCCGGTGGCTAAAGAAGTGAGTGAGCCAGCAAGCTTGGGGATATACTGTGTGAAAATGGTGTTCTCGTGTGCACGCGTGGATATGTGTGAAAGTGTGTTTATGCCTGGGTAAAATATGTACATACACAGTACAGGCATATGCATATACAGTAGCATTCTACTTCCTGTTCTTCCTTCCTGTATGGTTCAAACTCTCACCAGAGCCTTGTGTACGTTATAAAAATCTGAATGTTCTGCCATTTTGTACAAATTCTGAATGCCCAATGTTACAAATGTATTTTCCTGTATTTTGAAAATACAAAATACATGTATTTTATCTTGATACATTTTCTGGCTCCAGTATTTTGTATTTTGTAACAAGATACATTTTGATGTATCTTTGCCCATCTCTGACACTAGCCAAATTCGAGTTAGTATACAAACTCTTTGGGTAAATTAAAGGAGCGAGATAAAATGGATGGAAATTTTGAATCAAGACTTAATTCTGTTTCGACAGAAGTCTGCTCATCACACCAAACCGAGTCTCTCATGTCGTCCATTGTTCTTTGCGCCTTGCCAACATTTTTGTTTCACTAGCTAGCTAAATGTAGCAATTTCCTTGTTGTTCCTACAACAGCAAACAAGTGAGCACCAGTGCCATTCTCCACTCTGGAGAAATTTGACTGGTTTGAATTATGAGGACAACCCACAGTGTTGCCGCCCTTTTCTAACCAACTACTGTGTTTTCATTTGGTGTGGCTACACAAGATTAACTCATGGTATCATATAATATGGACACATTAAATAATATTAAATAACCAAATTGTAACCTTAGAGACCTCAGTTAAGTCAGCTGTGAAAATATTGCTGCAACACAGCTACTGTTTCTTCCCGTGAAATGAAAATATAAGGTATTACACTTTTCGAATACATTATCTATGATTTCCTACTATTTTTAAGACTCATTTTGGAGTCATACTGGAGAATAACAGGGTGGGTGAGCGAGTAAGAAAGAGCATGAGAGAGAGAGAGAGAGAGAGAGAGAGAGAGAGAGAGAGAGAGAGGTATGACATGCAACATAGGCCATGATGAGCCAGACTCAAATTATTTGTATTTGCAAAATAATACGCTTTTCCATTGGTTTTTCCGCTATTTCCCATACAGCCAGTATGACCAAAGATTGGCCTTTGCCTAGATACGGGAAAAAAAAGCTTCCTGTGGTTTTTTCCTCCATCAGAATTACATTTGAGTAAGTACACTGAACAAATAAATATGAATAACTAAAATGCATCCATAATTGATGGTGTTGGACTCGGAGGAGGCGTGCGTGTTATTTTAGTGGGTATTCAGTGGAAAATTAACAGCCGTACTGGACGGTTTGTTTTAAATATATTCACTCTGCAGGATATTCATTTTTAACACTGACATACGTGGACACACACATACACACGCACATGCCTGTGCAGACGTACAGGATCAAACACAGGTCCCAACCTTTCTTCCTTGTTTTTATTTTGTCTTTTTTTTAATCAAATTTTTTATTGTCAATGTGACAGAATGACTGGCTGATGCTCACACACACACACACACACACACACACACACACACACACAACCAAACAAACCCCGTGGTCCTAACATGGATGCATTTGTGTCCCTAGTGACTCCTTGTCCATAACAACTGCACCATCGAGGAGACAAATTGGACTGTGTTTGTGTGTATGTGTGTGTGTGTGTATTGGAGGGTGGGGGGGTGGTGGAATATACACTGTGAGTGTCCATGATTGTGTGTGTGTTGTGGGTATTCTACAGCACACGTATCCATGCGTTGGTGTGTGAGTGAGAGTATGTGTGTTTATGTCCGTGTGTGTATGTGTGTGTGTGTGTGTGTGTGTGTGTGAATAATAACAATGTGCCATTCTCCTCAGGGGTTCTACCAAGCCTGGAGAAATAAAATATTAATGATCAATCGCTGCTTCGGGACCCGACACACACACACACACACACACACACGCACAAGCACACACACATACATACATACATACGGGCAGAGAGACAGACAGATGCACACACACAGACACACACACATACATAAATATGCATAGACAGACACACACACACTTCGTTTTGTTGTTACAGTATATTGGCGAGGACTACATTCACTGCCGCACCATCCTAAGGGGGCGCTGTTAGCCTAGAGGTTAGAGAAGCAGGCTTGTGAGCGGAAGGTTGTCGGTTCAAAACCCCGTTCAGGTGCCCTTGAACGAGGCACTGAACCCCCAGAAGAAGACTGGTTGTCCCGGTCAGCTCCCAGTATGAATAAGTGTAACTGTATGAATGTGGAGCAGGGCATTGCTGGAAAAGAGCATGGGACTCTGTCGACTTTCCATGGATAAATAAAGGTGAAAAAAGTAACCTTAACCTTACGCTGCATGATTCATTTTAACATCAGTGAATCATTTCCACATTCATTTTGAGACATTAGTATAGTTACCGTAAATGAACAGCTCCGGTGTTTTTTATTTTGTCTCCATTTTTGATGCTAAGCGCTCAGGGCTGTGGTCTTTTTGCACCACACTTCCCAGCACTGTCTTTTTCCTTGGTTTGACTTAATTTTTATTAAGACTGCATATGCGAATGAAGTCAGATGAAATTCCCAATTACAATACCTGAGTTTTGGGGACAGTTTGCAGACACCTCATTGAATGCACTGTGTTTTTCATTATCTTAAAGCCATTTTGGTCTAAAGGCTTATGCTTCAATGCTTGAAATTTGTTTCTTTGACAAATATAAATAGTGAAGCCTATGTATGAATTTCTTTCCAAAGCCTTTGCCTTTCCATCAAGGCAAAAGGCGGCTACTTTAAAGAATCTAAAATATAAGATACGTTTTGATTTGTTTAACACTTTTTTTGGTCGCTGCATAATTCCATTTGTGTTATTTCAGAGTTCTTATGTCTTTACTATTATTCTAAAATTTGGAAAATAGTAAAAATAAAGAAAAATGTGGTGTCCCCAAAGTTGTTGAAACATGTATGGCAAGCCGTCTGACCAGGTGAGAGAGCAGACTGTGATTCTCCACTGTAGCTGAGCCAGAGCCCAGGAGATTAAGGGTTGGCATAAATTTTGACTCCTCTTAGTCTGCCGTTCAGTTTGTTTTTTTTATTTCATCAAGCAGTTATAACAATCGTACCAATAATGCTTTTTTAAATTGTAATAAATATGACATTGTCCCAGAGGAGGAACGCTGCCTTGGCTTCAGTGCATTGTAGAGAGGTGCTCATTGGAATTTGGGGTGCTCAGACTTTTCATTTGTTTTTCTCCATTGCTCTTCAAGTAATGACTCGACAATCTATAATTTTTTTCAATCTCCTCCTCTGACATTTGAAAGAGTAATTCTCAAATGGATTGTTCTCTTTCTTATTTTCTCTCTCTGCCTGTTGTGCACACAGCAACCACGGCTTTCTCAGGGAGAGATGTTGGGATTTGCTTCCTCTGGATGATAAATAGCATGGGCGTTTACGCAATTTATGCAATTTGGTTTAGTAAATCGATGAGAATGATCCATTTCAACAATCCCGTCTTCTTTGTTTACACTCTACCAGGTTAGCAGATCAGAATTGACACTTTTTACACGTGCAACCGCATTAACAGTTTGCAGGTAGCACAAACACTTAGTAAAAACAGCCCTACGTTTCTGTAGGTGGCGCTCTTTTCTTTGTCTGTTCAGCCATGGTGGCTATCGCTGCTCGTGCTAACTACACAGTTCTTCTATTTATTCCAAACAAACTGGAAACATAAAACACATCGCTTCCTGTACCAGACACTGGGTGTTTAGAAGAGCAAATGTAAAAGCTTTCATGAATTGGCTATAGGTTGAATCACTGTTGTGTTATATATATAGTAGATAGAGAGCGGCAAAACAGATATTTATTTATATGGAGAAGTCACCAATTATTACTTTTAAAGTAGCTTTTCAGAAAAATACACCTCCACAACATCTGTCTGTCGCTCTCTCCCTCCCTCCATCCATCTGTCACTCTATCAAACTAACCACCCATTTGTCCGTCTATTCATCCACCCCCTCCTAACTATCTCATAACCAGCCATCCCCCATCTCTCTGCTGCATCATCCTCACCATCATCAGGATCATCAGCATCATCATCATCAGCATTATCATTTATTCCTAATATCCCCAGAAGGGCAAGGCAAGGCCCTTAGGCAAGCATGCACACACACGCACACACACACACACACACACACACACACACACGCACACACACAATGAAAAGAGAGAGGAGAGCACCTATCACCACCATTATTACCCCTTCCCTGCTGTCCCCTTTGGGGAATGGACCAGTCCCTTGTCACCGACTGACATCCCTCCCATGGGTCCCTAATGGTCGTTAACACACACATACACATACACACGTGCACACACACACATGCACACGCGCGCGCGCGTGCACACACACACACACACCTGGATTCCTAAACTCAATTCCCAGTGAGCTGTCACACTATGCCCGGCCAAAGACCAGAGGTATCCATGAGTGACAGAGTTAATATGTGTGTGTGTGTGTGTGTGTGTGTGTGTGTGTCTGAGACTGAGCAGCAGTTTTGACAGTTCTTGATCCCTCAGACAGATTCTTAGGGAAACTGGACAGTTATTTTTTGTAAAATGAAAAATAAATAAAAATAAAGCAACACATTTTCTATTGTCTTTTGGCCTATTGGCGGTGTGATTGGCAGAAATCCTCAGGGGCAGAGAAAAAAGTAATCCCTGGACACCTGTATTTGTTGTGTGCGTGTGTGTTTGGTGTGATGGACATATGTCCTCAAGGGATTATTATCAGTTATATTCAGAGTGATGTGAGTTTAACCAACAAAATAAAATGTTTGGACACCTTAAAATAGCAACTATATGGAGTATAGCAATTTAATTTGACAAAATGTCTCATGGTTCTATTGCAGCAACTTTAGCCCCGTCTTTTTACACCTTCAAACTAAAAGTTTTGCTTGCATACTGATGTTTCAATTGGATTTGAATATTTTGTGTTGCTTTGTGGCCTTACATAGATGAGTTTTCTTTTTTATTTAATGACAAGGGAATATCTTGTCATTACATGGCCCGATCCTGTCTGCCCTTCTGCATTTCAAAATACCCCCCTGCTGCCAGTTTAAATGAACAGAAAGTCGGAAAGTATCTGAAAGTTAGCTGACAACAGGGTGTCTGCAGGTTCCAGAAAAACAAATTTGCGTCTTTTTAAGACTTTTCCACTACTACCCGAATTTAAGACCAATTTAAAAACCAAAATAAACAAACAAACCAGCCTATTTCTGATTGAACATAACTAATGAAAGTTGTGGAACTATAAATGGGCAGAATAAGAAAGGACAACAGAAAAATAATTGTTAAGGGACATGAAGTCCAACTGTGTTTAGTAGATAGGATGCAGATTGTACTACTAACCCTGTTCTATGTAGATTCATCTAAGATTGAGCATGCAGCACAAAGAAACCATTAATTGCATGGTGAAAAAATAAGACCTCAAATAACTGGATTTAAGATAATTTCATACTTTTTAAGGCCTTAAATTTAGATAATTTCCACCACCGACCCGGATGGAGAGGGAGATCAAGGTGATCCTTCCACCAACCGGGATGGAGCTGCTCTTGGGCCAGAGGAGGACTTCTGTGACCTCTTAGATGATGAGGTCAAGATAGTTTCTCTCCACCACATGAACCCGCCCCACAACATTGGCCCCCTCCGTCGTAAAGCTGGCCCCCTCTGTCGTGAAGCTGGCCCTCCGCGAATAAAAAAGAGAGAATAAACAACCAAAGATTAAAAAAAAACCAAAAAAACAACCAAAGACCAAAAAAACAAAACAAAAAAACAACCAAAGACCAAAAAAAAAACACAAAGACCAAAAAAATAACCCAAAAACAACCAAAGACCAAAAAAAACAAAGACCAAAAAAAATTACTAAAAACAAGAAAAGACAAAAATTTTTACAAAAACACAAAAAAACAAAAAAAGGTTAGGCAATTGTAAAATAGTCCCACGTTCCAGGGATGCGTACCTGAATTATGTACGTCAGACAGTGGCTGCAAGACTTCCTGCTCGCCCCATGCATGCCTTCAGACAAAAAAAAATGAAGATGATGGAGTAGGGTACATCTGTGGAAACAGACAAGTCAAATAACCAAAAACAAACCAAAAAAAATATAAAAAACCAACAAAACAAAAAAAAAATCCATCCACATGGACATGCCTTGTCATGGCGTGGAGGCTTGTGTGCCTCGATGATGCCAGGGACTCTCCAGCATGGGCCAGCCCACCAGTACACACTCCTGCCTTACCAAACAGGAGTGTGCACTGATGGGTAGACCCATGCTGAGAGCCCCTGGCTGTAAAGAGTCCACCTGGGTTACTTACCTGTAGGCTCCACTACTTATCTGGTTATATCCAGAGTACCGTAATAGGTATCATGATTAAACACATATCAAACACATTAGATAGATCTCGTTGAGACCTATCCATTGATATATGGTGTGTGATGCAATCATTCCAGGGGGCGTGGCTAAGGGCTTTCAAGGAATTTGTTTTTCCCACTGTATCTTCCATACTGTGATAGCTATCGTAATGAAAGTGTATCAGCGTGTAGGTCTCAACGAGATCTATCCAACGACATATGACATGTCTTCCTGGGAGCCTAAGGTTTTTCCAAAATCACATGTGCACTTGTTTCTTGAATTCCATAAGTCGGATCTTGATGATGACTTATGTCTACGTGTAGGTCTCCAGGAGACCTATCCAACCATGTAAGGTAAGTATGGGTTTAATTTTTGCAGGGGGCGTGATCAAGGTTTTCCAGGAATTCCAAGAAAAGCCTTACACTGTATCTAGTGTACTGTTATAGGTATCATGATGAAACCTGTATCAGATTGTAGGTCTTGTTGAGACCTATCCGGTGGTATTTGGAGAAACACTAACAATACTACTGGTGTGAGATAGAGGCTACCAATCATCTCCACCATGGTCTCATTCGTTTACAGTAATTATACCAAGTTGTCACACTTAATTTGACAATGATATATTGATGTTTAAAACTGTCACATGTAGCATCAAAATAGCAGGAAAAAAAGAAGAAAGAAAGCCTTGATTTGCCACAAGAGAATTTGGGAAATAAAGTAAAGCACACAGTTAACTGAAATCAGACTGAACAAGACAAAACAAAGCAATCAAGGCCCTACAAGGTAAACATACATGCACACACACAAGCATCTGTATCTAATCCACGTTTCAGACAGGTTGTGTTTGCTGAGGATGAGGCAGTCTGCTGGCTAGCCTGTGGGAGATCGATACTGGCCAACTGCATTTCTCCGCCTTCATCTCTCTCTCTCTCACTCTCTCTTTCTCTCTACCTTCTTAACCCCCCTTTCTCTTCCTCTCTCTACAAAAAGAGAGGGGGGGGGGGGGCGAGAGAGGTGGATAAAATGGGAGGAAGAAGAGTTAACGATGAGAACAAAATGAAGAGAGTAAGAGCCAGCAAGAACAGAGAGAGAGAGAGAGAGAGAGAGAGAGAGAGAGAGGATGGTTACTGGACAGTTTTCTTTCTCTTAGCTTTGTAGTCTGCTTGTGTGTTAGTTCCTCCTCTTGGCTAGGTTTGATGTTGAATGCCAGTCGCTTTCTGCTGGCAAAGGAAGATTATCCTGTTGGTCTGTCTATTTTTCACTGCGTTTTAGCCTGGAGGTACCTTTGTTTTCTTTTTACCTCGATACTGGACAGCCTGTAACTCGCTCTTCAAGCAAGGGCCTGGTAAAAGCTTGGCATAGTGAGATATGTCTGCACAGAACTCGCCTTTTAGATATTCATATAAGTTCCTAAAGAGTTTGAGTTGCAAATGGAAATTAAGCTCCAAAGACTTTTTGTAGTCCATCATAACTCAAAATGGAGGTCTGTTATACTCCATTGTTAAGAAGCATTACTAACCTCATAGTAGTTGTTACTCTGTTCAGCAGACCAAGGGTTCCTGAAGCTTCTCAGCCAAGAATTTAAATAACCTTTACATTTTAAAATTCAGTCATTAAAGCAATATTCCACTTAGCTTTAACATGGGGGTTATTCGGCTCTTGACCGCCATGAAAACCAGAATATAAACTAATCACCAAGATCAGATGCAGCTGGACGAGTTTGTAGCGTTTGGATTTTTACTTCCCATTCATTTGAACAAGGCCACGAAAATGACCAGAAAAAACTGACATTAACACGTTCGTGAACATATTCAACAACAGATCCCGCTACTGTGATTTTCAATTGACTGTTGGTCCAATGTTTTAGAACGTCATTTCGCCAATTAGCATTTTTATTGATGGAAGAGAACATAGCGGAGGGATACCGTTTGGAAGAAATAGTTCCTGTCTGGGAGACCGGATCTACTTTTATTTTTAAATACAAATTTTAGTGTAAACCAAGAATAGTCAAGTCAAGTCAAGTCAAGTTTATTTATATAGCCCTTTATCACAAGCATGTCTTAGAGGACTTTACAGAGAATGTGTCTAGCTAGGTCTAGCTAAACACAATCAATGGTGAACAAAATTATGTAGGACAAACATAGCGAAAAACACAAGGTAGGCAAGAGCAGATTTAGCAAGACAAACAATCTACCTATTCTACATAGCCTAATAGAAATACAATGCTGCTTTACTGTCTTAAAAGCTGGATCTGTTGTTGAATCTGTTCACAAATGTGTTGAATGTAAGTTTTCAGGCTATTTTTGTGGCTTATTCAAACGCTACAAACTCACCCCAGCTGCATCCGATCTTGGTGAGTAGTTTACATTCTGGTTTTCATGGTTTTCACTAAGTGGAATATTGCTTTAAGCTGATGCGCTTATGCAGAGCAACTTACAATGAGTGCAACAGTAGAACAAGCTTCAGTTCCTAAATCAAAATTGCAAGCAATGAACAAAAAGCAGTGCAAAGGTCAGGGTCTTAGTGGCCTGACAATATTCCTGTGACCATAGGACTGTCATGTAAGACTGAATTGAAACTATTCCACTCTTCTAAAACTGCAGATGGCTTTTTTTTTTTTTTTTTTTTTTTTTACATTAAAGTCAATGAGGGGTGGCTGCAAGAGGAATAGAAAGCATCCACTTTGGAAAAAGTGCTGTGCCTGGCTTCTTTTTCGGCTTTCTTAAGTTGGGAAAATGTTAACTTTTTAGAGGAGTGCAGATTAAGTGGACCGACCAATCACAACAAAGAGGAGGCAACCAACAAATTACAATGAAAAAGGTTTCATGCTACATAGGCACAACTAAATGAAAAAGGAGAAAGTAGTGTTTGTAAAGTTAGTAGTAGTTGTTACTATGTGTTGTGGAAGTTTCTATGTGTTTTATGCTTGCACATAAGTACTGTTTGCTGACAGTGACAGCTACTGTGCTTAGCTGTTAAGGAAACAAACCCACTTTTCATTATCAGCACGAAATGCAGTTGAGGCAGCGCTTTTTCTACAAAAAAAGCAGAATAACGTGAACATACCCTAAGAGAAAAAGAAATACAATTGGAACTAAGTTACGGAGCCCCAGAGCTGAAATTGTATTTTCTATTTTAACTCGTAGGAACGAGATCTAGGTATATGTCATGGCCACAACTTACTAATGTGTGGGAACAAGATCATTATGTTTGGGACTGAGAAGTCAACAATATAGCGCTGTGCACCCTTTCAGCACCATGGAGCACCTAGAAAGTGGAAATTAGAGCGAGATACAGAGAGGGGGAGCAAGAGGGAGTCGCTGTTTAATTCAGTAATAATGATAGTAAATTTTATTTCTGATAGAAAATATGTTCAAAGACCATTTCACTGATCCGATGTCCCATATGATACAACTTCATCTTCCTATTCCTGAGTGCTGCGAAAGCTCTTAACAAGTTCATCTTTTTCTCCAAGATATTTAGCCTAGCGCGAGTAAAAACGTTTACATAATGTCACCAAATGGATATAAGTATAAGTAAAAATAAAGTAAAGTAAGTAAAGTATAAGTAAAAATCTGAGTAGCTCACTTTCTGCCCCCAGCCAAATCATAAAGATATCATCCACAATGCAATGTACTTGAAGAATGGATTGTTCTCACCGTTGTAGAAGTTGTTCTCTTTGAAGAAGTACATATAGAGTCCAGCGAAATTGCAACTCATCTTCGATTCCATGTATAAACCTCCTGTTTGCAGATATGTCTGACTGAAATAAAAACATATTTTCAGTCAATACTATTTCCACTAATCTCTTTAGAATGTCTATGCTGGGTTTGGCCCCAAGATGATGCTTATTCAGATAGTATGTGAGGGCTTCTGATCTGCCTTGTTGTGGAACTTTGGTGAAACTTTACATCCATAGACCACAGTTATCTCCTTATCTCTTATGAAAACATTTTAGGATATTATAAGGACGATAGGGTACCGAACATAAGTGGGCAGACGAATGACCCATAGCTTTCAAAAATGATCCACAAAATCTGAAATATTTTCTGTGATGAAGTCTATTGATGAGACCACAGGGCAGCCTGGAGGATTCTCCAAGGTCGTATGTATCTTGGGAGAACACTGCCATGACTGGATGTTGTACCTTCATGTATTCAAGTTTTTTTCCATTTTTTGACATCTCATAGTTCTCAGAAAGTCTCAAAGGTCTCAAACTCTCAAAGAGTGTTCTATAGATTTCTGTCTGGGATGTCTGTCTGAGTTGGATTTCTTGAGAGTTTTTGATAGAATCTTCCATCAGAAAGTTGTCTATACACCTCTTTCTCATATTCCTCTATCCCCTGTATAACAGCTCCCCCCCGTCTGCTGGTTGAACTATAAGCTCCTTATTGTTCTTCAAATCCAGGGTTAGGGTTAGGGTTGGGCTTAAATTGTTGAAAACTTTATATTCTCATTATTTATTCTGAATCTGTTGTGCATCCTTTTCCACCAAACTACAATAGGTGTGTTACTCATGTTTTCATTATTGACATGAACGTGGTCTCTCCCCTCCTTCAGGTGGTGTAAGTGTGAGCAAGCCCCTGTTGAAACCAAAGAACTCTCTTAGTCTCTCTTACTAGAAGTATCTAGTATTAAAACTGTTGCACTTTGTAGTCGGTACAAAGGATAATCTTTTATTCAAGGTCAAGCCACATGGCTTGCTTGGTGGTTTGTTTTACAGGTTAATCACATTTAGGTGCTCCGTTTGCTCCGTGTCCAATATTCTCAAGTGGTTCCGTTTCTTCCCCCTTCTGCATTTCTTCCGCTTCGTGTCCCTTGATGTCTGTGCATAGTGGGTTCGTACTTTTCTTTCAGTCTAAAAAATCGTCATAGCGCTTCATTTATTAAGCTGTTTTCCAACGGATTTGTTCGCAAACCCTTCGTATCCACGCTTACACATGAAAATCAGGATTTATCAAAGTTTTCGTATGTCTGAATTGTTTGTTCATTCAAACACATTCAAATGCACCTAACTCAGAGCACGTGTGAAGTGTGTGTAAACTCCACAGTTTGTCTTTTGCCTCATGTCTTTCACTTTTATTAATGAAACTGGATGGTGCTTTGAACTTATACCTACATTTATTATTACATACCATAAAGGCATAAAGAAAGCAATATTTTAAAGAAACTAACATTAATTTGTTCTATTTTAATTAGTGACTGATCAATTCTCAATTCAGTTCTTTTACTCTTTTATCTTTTTGTGGAGCTGTAATCCCACTGCTCCTGCTGCAGAATAGTATGTTTTTTTGTTTTTCAATGGCACTGAGTATGCGCTTTTCAGTTACACCTGATTGGGATTCATCAACATATGCACGTGAATATGATTGAAAACAAATGCTTCCGAATGTTTGATGAATGCGGCGCAAGTTTTTAATTTGTATTTTTTTATGCAGAAATGTTTAAATCAATGTTTCATTTAAATTTCTTGATCTTTTTTGCTTTAATGTGCCGTTCTAGGTCAGTCTTATATTCTTTCAGTGCTTGATCTATGTATTTTATTTTTTCTTAATCCGAAATATTTGTTCTGAGTTGTGTTTACAGATTTACAGTCTTATCTCTCAGGGTTATAAATTGCACTGATGATTCTTTTATAAGTAAAGCAATAAGGTTGAAAGAGCTTAAAAGAGCCATGGAGGGAATGCTTCCTTTGAAATCAATGAAAGCTGCTCCAGCTTCAAAAATTAAATAAAAAATTCTTCAGTTATCAATGGCTGACACGTGTTCATCCTCATGTAGTGCATTGAAATAACAAAAAAATGAGGCTGATATTGGTTGTTTTCTGGTGTAGGCTACTGACTCAAATGAATGGCAATCCTCATAGTCTATGATGTTCACTTAACAAATGCATTAGTCAAAGTAACAAACACACTCCAAAAAGCAGATAATTATAATCTACTATACTAGTATCTGACTATTTGAGGCTGTATTGTAACTTGTTTCAGCTCAGCTTTTGTCTACATTTGTGCATATAATGAAAAAATACCAATGTTAAACTTCTGCTTATTGATGAATCTGGTCCAGACACTTTACCCCTCTACTCCTCTTTCAAAATAAAAGCCCTATGTGAAGCAGCTACAACGACACAAATGCGTTGACAGTGACGCAACACATTTAATGGACTTTGAGGGTAAGGTGGAGGTTGATTAGGCAGGGAAACAACATAGTGAAGCACCATTTAATTTGAACAGACACACATGTGCAAGCCGGTAGCCTGCCTTCACATAATATTGTCACACAGACAGCAGATGGACTCATTATACAAAAGCCAAAATCGCCGGTAGAAACGACAGTTTACTTTGTGTAAGTGACTTGGAAAGGTTGACACATCACGCAGCCATCACTCCAGGGAAGAAGGTGTCAGGCAAATGTACAAGGAATAAGGCGATGGACAACTGCATGAAAGGCAAACGAGTTGTGTGACAGATGCTCAAAAAAAAGAGATAAGTGAGTGTGTAAAAGCCCACCAAGCATTCTATGAAGGATTTAGTGGACTGAATTTGCTCTGATTAATTAGATTTTTGTTTATAGTTAATCTTAGTCATTTTGGTTTTGCCCTCTAATGTCGATTTCACACCAAACGGTTTTATAAAATTTTGTGTATCAATGGGCCTTTCTAGTATTAAACAGCCCAACTTTTCTTTAACAGTAGAAAAGCCCACCCATGGTCATTTGACCGCTGTTTTGAATTTTAGAACTGAAATATACTGTATATATCAGTTTTCAAAGTGCACATGACTTTTATTAGACCGACTTTCTGTACAAAGTGTTTATCATGTCATCAGTGTTTTATCATGCAAAGAAACGAGTATCAGGACACAAAGTGCAGCAAAATCGCAAAATACTCTCAGGGCTCATCCCAGATGAAGTTACAGAACCATACTTGGGGTAAAATTTTAACATGAACATACATGGATGTAAATGAAGCATCATAGTAAACACTTTGAGCAGCAGTCTGTACAGGCCTACAGTGATACAGTGTGTTGTAGTGTGTGTCTGTCTTGTCTGATGCTGTCTCTCCCCTCACTCCTGCGGGGAGTATTTCTCTCCTCCCCTCATCTCTTTGGGTCCTCTTCTCCTCTCTCAGTTCAGGTTGTTCAAAAGATAAACACAGAGATACACAGCTATCAATGAATACATAAAAATTTAAAGACTATATATATGTGGTATACAGTATGTGCTTATCTCTCTCTCTAAAAATAAACTGTAAAAAAATAAAAAACAAATACAATCCAAATCCAATGAGTTATATTCAGTCAAAGGTTGTGCCTCCATATAGCTGTATTTCACCAACTTGTAATTTTTTTTACTAGCTAATGGTAAGTTACTTTGGTGTTTCTTAGGTAAGTAAATAATTCCACCTGTGATATTTGCTTTCTAACATCTTCTGTTAGAAAGCTAATATTTTTCCAAGCTACATATATTAATATATTAAACAAATATATAGAGGCACAAATTCAAGGGAAACAATGTCTCAAGTTGAAAATAATATAGATGTTTAATATGAAGGGAAATACTTTTTATGCATTTATTGTTCAGCAGCCCACATAAATAGAGCTGAATATACATTGTATATGTTGAATATCTAGCAAAGCATGTCATTAAAAACATTTGAAAAGCCATTTTGTGTTTGAAAATGAAGTTTCTCGCTGTAGCCATGAAGCTATGAGCCTCCAGTGTCAATCCAAGCTAGCATTCCAGTGTCCACCTGGCTACTATGGTAGTCAGCTCTCCACCACACAGCTAGATGATGTTTACTCTCTTTCCAGATTTGGATAATCAATCACTCATTTAAACAAACCTCTTGCATATCCTACCTATGCATATCTTTGCGTATCTTACCTTTGAAAAAGTGAAGAAGCTCCACATATCCGGCCTTGCGCTTGTGTTTCCTCGAGATCTGCCCTACCATGCACAGAGGAGCAGATCTCTTTAGACAGCACTCATAATGGAGCATGGATGGTGAGGTGACCAAAAATTGATGGATGATGTAAAACTACACTACAAAATACATTTCCTGATTAAAAAATGTCTCGAAATATTACAACGCCCATGTTGTACAATATGTAGAAAGCCAACTTTCTTGCTATACGTGGACTACACAGCTGCTCAGGGCCCCCGCCACCGCTAGGAGGCCCCGTTGTGCCACCATTTTTGTGTTTGTTTGGGTTTGTTTTTCTTCCTTCTTCAAAATTAAAATGACCACTCTTGGTAACCATTGGTAACCAAGTGCCCTCATGTGTTGAACTAAAACACATATATTTTAAGCTCACAACGGCTAAGATAAAATGCATTTATTGTAGGCAAGACAGATCCGAGAGCTGCTTTTCTTTAGCCATTATTATTAAGACAGCGTTATTGCACTGGATAGGGAAGTATAGAGGCCTCGTTTGATTTACAAGCAAAAATTCATCATCAGATTCTCATATGCTGACGTACTGAAGTTGTTGATCGCTGAACTCAAAGTTACGATATGATTGAACATTCAGATTGGGACAAACAAAATTTTGCATAGGGCCTCCAAAAAGGTAGAAACAGCCCTGCCAACTTTGGTCAAAGAGTATTTGCAAATGCGTCTTAGCATTTGTTTTAATCTGCTTGAGTACCAGGGGGGTATTTCACAAAGCAGATTTAGCAAGTTAGCCAGATAACTTTGAAAAATGTGAATAAATATTATCTTCTGAAATGTTTATCAGTAATCATCAACATGCATGACTGAATCATATTCCTAAGCGTAATATTTGTTTTGGAAAAAATGAAATGACTGGTTGCTCTATATTGTCAAGCTGGGATCAAAAATGTATCGGGTGCGCTCGGAAAACGGGGAAAAAAAGTGTGCTACAAACCAAAGAACAATCCAGGCACTCCAAATATAGAAATATAATCACGAGGAAGAAAAAATTCTTAAAAAGCCTTTATTGTAGTGGCTAAATCATTAAAAAAGCCAACATGTTTTGACCACTGTAGGTCTTCTTCAGGGCTTTAAACGTAATATTTGTTTTGTTTTACAGATTCAAATCAGTATCACCAGGATACAGCATAACTTTTTTTACAGTTATCTAGCTCAGTGATTCTCAATCTTTTTTATATCAAGGACCCCTAATTTAGTCCACATTAGGGCCACAGACCCCCATTTGATGAGATTTTGTCTCTCAGACCCAAATCTGAGAATATGTTTATTGTTAGACACGATTTTGTCCAGAATTCCATGACTATCTGTATTGTAGGTAGAGAGATAACAGTGAAAATAGTAATTCTTGTACATTATCTAATTGTGTTAACTTCTTATAAATGCTGGGGACCCCCTGGAACCCCCTCAAGGACCACTGATGGTCCCCGGACCCCACGTTGAGAACCGCTGATCTAGCTAACTAGACAGCTTGTCTAGACAGCAAGTCTTTGCTGCCATATCTAACACATAACACAGGCGTCCTTATGAAGAGTAGTGACATGCTTTAATGTCACCCTCTGAATATGGTGTCAAACGAGCATTGAGCAGGGGAAAAAACACTTTGAATCTGATCACAGCGGTCAAACATTTGCATGTCCAAAACCACATATGAAAGTAGCTTGTCTAATTTGAAAAGATCGGATTCCATGTGGTTTTTTGCTGTTTACACATGAGAAAAAATATCTGACTTGTATCAGATATGCCAAAAAAATGGATTTGCAGCTGTCTGTTTGAACATAGCTTAAATGTCTTCTTCTTCGTGTGTGGTGAGGGTGGAGCATAACGATATCCAAACTCCGCCAAATGCGAGCACAACTCGGTCAAGAAAATCCTCCTTAGGTGCATGGCCAAAGATTAATACATGAAGACATATATGTGCAGAGACATTTAGCTATATTTTTTATTCTTCTATTCTTCTATTATATTTTTCTTGATATTTATTTTTTCCTAAGTGTTATGTCTATGCTGTGGATTGTGTATTCCTGGTAGTTATCCGTACTGAGTGGGGGAACCTGGTATGTTGATTTATCTTTGATAGTGACTTTTTGATCATGTATTTTTCATATTGATTGTATAATTAATTGAACTGTATGCATGTATGTATTTAAGTGTCACTTCTGCTTTGAGCAACACAACGCTGATGATGGCTTATTGCTGAAACGCGTCCGTCGTTTGTGCTCTATAGCTGCCTATTCAAATATATGACAAAAGGACATTAAGAGTGCTGGCTTTTCTTTCTTCATGTATTAATCTTTGGCCGTGCACCTAAGGAGGATTTTCTTGACCGAGTTGTGCTCACATTTGGCGGAGTTTGGACATTGTTTATTTGAGCGACGCACCTCTTCACATTGGGCAGACTAAAGGTATGGCATACCAGGAAATCGACAAGCTCACAAACGCTAGGGCCTCCACGTTGGCCTTTTCGGACTCTGATTCAGAGAATATATTAAGTTTATTTCCACAAGACGCCTCCTCTGCATCCAGCCTTGTATCGGACTCAGTATTATCGTTGTCTCAACATTTGGAACATCTTTTGAAGAAAGAAATTCGCACTGGTCTTCATGGCTCAACACTGTCGCAATACTGGCGGAACAAACGAATTCCGAGAGGACTCCGCATTGGGGAGAAACAGTAGTGAATTCTGCAAGAAATGGTGCGAGGTGCTTAACAAATGTTCCTTGGATCTCATGCTTCTTGTGATTCAACATGCGGATACCAAACTTTCCAAGACTCGGACTGAGATTACAGATTTAAGGAATGAGATGAAGAACAAGCTCAACACCCAACAGGTTCACGAAGTTGAGGAACAGTGTACAGCATTAAAGGACTCATACGAGAAAGAGATTACCGAGATGAAGATTAGGAAGTACCGCAGAGACACTTTGGACTACAAAAATAACCATGTTTACCCGTGGTTATCTACTGATGGCTACAAGTCTCACCACCATGCACACAGACGAGAGGAGTCTACAGTCTCCAGTGAATTATCTACTGAGGAGTCGGGCAACGAGGGCCTGGCAGCTGCGACTGGGCTACGACGAGGTTTTTTAGAAAGACCAAGAGACAGATACTACACCAGAACATCGGCAAGAGACGTCCAACCCGGAGGGGGGGCAAGAGGAATCGTGCACACCAGAGGGCCCCGGAGGACACGAATGTGATCAACCTCTCCAGCAGACCCCTGACTTGACATGAGGTTTCCATACTTTCTAAAGGCTTATCCTTTGTTCCTTTCAGGAAAGCTGACTCATTTAAAACTAGACTTGAGATATTCAAATTCTTGAGGTCAGTTAAACTGAGAGCATTCTTTGATAAGGGGGCTCCTAACCCGCCAGCTCATACACAACAAACTGACATGGGGAAGCCTGAGCCTATAACTTCTATTAGTAGCTTGAAGAGAATGAAAACTAAAAGTGTTTTTGTCCCGCCTGTTCTGAATTCTTCTGTTGCAACATTTTGTAGGCTGATTGAGCAAGAGGTTTCTTCTCATGTACATATTAACAGTAAAAAAAGACTCCACTCCAATATTGACTCGCAAGAAAGCAAGGCTATGATTGAATTATCTAAGGACACTACTGTAGTGATACGTAATGCAGATAAGGGGGGTGCAGTGGTCGTGCAAAACAAAGAAGCATATAGAACAGAAATATTAAGACAACTAAGTAACAGCGAGTTCTATACCCGTTTAAGTGGTGACCCTACAGTGAGGTTTCTTCAAGAAGTTAGGTCTTTTTTGAGTAAAGCTGTGAATGATCTATTGATCTGTCAAGATGAATATGCTTTTATGATTCAAGAACACCCGGTACGCCCTATTTTTTACACACTTCCAAAGATACATAAGAGCTGTGTGGAGCCTGTGCCTGGGCGCCCTATAGTGGCAGGTACACAGTCTCTGACTGAGCCTATATCTCAGTATATCGACTTACACATCAAAACATTAGTGTCTCAGCTCCCATCATACTTGAAAGATACTACTGATTTCTTGAATAAGATAGATTCTATACAGAACATTCAGGAAAGTGACTTTGTTTGTACTATGGACGTCACCAGTTTATATACTAATGTACCCCATACAGAGGGTCTGGAGGCTATGACCTACTACTTGAATAAGAGACAAAACCCTACTCCCCCTACTGAATTTTTGGTGGATATGGCTAAATTGATTCTCAACAGGAACTACTTTAAGTTTGAAGACTCATATTATTTACAGTGTCAGGGCGTAAGTATGGGAAGTCCATGTTCTCCTAACTATGCCAACTTATTTATGGGCAAATTTGAAGAAGAGTTTGTGTACCACAATAATCCTTTCTTTTCGTTGTTGAAATGTTGGTTCCGCTTTATTGATGATGTCTTCTTTATTTTTACGGGGACACTTGATCAACTGGAGGAGTTCAAAATTTATATTAACTCTAGAATGCCTTCTATAAAATTTTCATTAGAGTATAGTCAGGAAACTGGTGAACAAAGCAGAACAGTTGAAGACCAAGGTATATAGAAAGAAAACTGATGGCAACAGTTTTTTGGATTATGCTAGCTATCACCCCCCTGGTCTTAAAAAGGGTTTGCCCTATAGACAGTTGTTGAGAATTAAGAGAATTTGTAGTACTGAGAACGCTTTTGAGGAACAAGCTGCTGAGTTATGTACACGGTTTAGGTCTAAGGGTTATGACAACAGAGTCCTAGATGATTGTCTGCAGAGAGTAAGAAATATTGACAGAAAGAACCTTTTAACTCATAAACCCTCTCACTCAGGGGACTTCAATATTGTGTGTGCTACCACCTTTTCCCCCATTTCTCATGAAATTAAAAAGTGTGTTAAGAAGCACTGGCACATCCTATCTAGTGATCCCCATATAGGTCATGTTTTTAAGAATGCTCCTATTTTTGCCCACAAACGAGCTAGGAACTTAAGGGATACACTAGTTAGAGCTGACTGTTACACACGTCCTCAACATTTCTTATCCAATTTACCCAAAGGTAATTTTCCATGTTCTAATTGTGTTCAGTGTAATGCTATGATCAGAGGAGAGTCTTTTTTACATCCACACTCTGGCAAAAAGTTTTTTATTAAGAGTAGGATTTCTTGTAAGACGAAGCATGTGGTTTACCTTTTGAAATGCCGATGTGGGATGTGCTATGTTGGTAAAACTAAAAGAGAACTAAAAACCCGGATATCTGAACATAAAAGTAATATTAGGAATAGGGATGAGAAGTCCTCAGTAGCGAGACACTTTAACTCAGCAGGCCATGACGTGTGTTCCTTGAGGTTCCAAGGTATAGAAGAAGTCAGACCTTTGAAAAGAGGGGGTGATAGGGATAAGACACTTTTGCAGAGAGAGGCGTTTTGGATACATACTCTACAAACTGAACACCCAAAAGGTCTGAATGAGGAATTATTATTAGGGTGTTTTCTCTGAAATTGTCTGAACTTGTATTTGTGAAATTGATATGCAATTTTTTTGAATACATATTTAAAGTTTTTTCTTGTTGGTGTATTGATATGTGCTGCACTCAGTCCTTCTACTTTGTTGTCGGGCTCATATGTCTTTGGATACGCGGAGGGTGGCTATTAATTAGTGGCTCTACTCCCAACTTTAAGGAGAGCCCAGGCTGTTTGGGCATATTGGCCTGCTACAGCTGACTGCATGTTCTATTGGCCAATTGTATGTGCAGTTGTTTAGTTTCATAAGGGTTATATCTTTTGCCTGTACAAGGGAATATTTAGCCTCCCTTCATTTCCATTTTCTGTGTAGAGGACCTGTTTTGTGAAATGATAACAATTTGTGAGATATATGTGCAGAGACATTTAGCTATATTTTTTATTCTTCTATTCTTCTATTATATTTTTCTTGATATTTATTTTTTCCTAAGTGTTATGTCTATGCTGTGGATTGTGTATTCCTGGTAGTTATCCGTACTGAGTGGGGGAACCTGGTACGTTGATTTATCTTTGATAGTGACTTTTTGATCATGTATTTTTCATATTGATTGTATAATTAATTGAACTGTATGCATGTATGTATTTAAGTGTCACTTCCGCTTTGAGCAACACAACACTGATGATGGCTTATTGCTGAAACGCGTCCGTCGTTTGTGCTCTATAGCTGCCTATTCAAATATATGACGAAAGGACATTAAGAGTGCTGGCTTTTCTTTCTTCATGGAGCATAACAATAACCTAACAATAGTATGTACTATTGGTGGGCATACTGGTAATTAAACACACATGAACCAATTGGCAATTGTCACTTCCACATGGTCAATAAACCAACTATGATTTTCAGGGAGGCGGAAAAGATAAACAAATGTCATCTAAATTCACCAACTAGCCCACACTAACAATACTCACAAATTTTGGCAAAAATACTAATCAGAACTCACCTAACAATGGGCCCATTGGCTTTGTTGAACCAATTAATTCCGGATTGATTTGCTAGTTTAACTCAAAGTCAGGATTTTCCTAGTAAGCCCCGCTTAGCCTTCTTTGTGGAATATCCCCCAGGTGGATGCCTCTGGAGGGGAGAAGAAAGAGAGAGTGAGGCCACATGGCCAGCCTTAAATACACCTGGGAGCAGCAAGCCAGGTGTACGGCACGACCCACCCCATCCTGCCTGTCAGGCTCCTGCAGATAATAAGAAGAAATATAGCTGCAAGCAGCTATAAGGCGGCCCGGGAACAGCTTAGCCATGTAGTCATGAGGGGAAAAAAAGGGGAAAAAGGAGGAGAAAAATGAAATCTGTTAGGCCTAAATAATGTCTTTTTTTTAAGATTTGTTTTTTTAGGCATTTCTGCCTTATTTGGACAGTCACAGTGGAGAGACACAGTAAAGATAGGGCAGAGAGAGGAGATGCATGCAGCAAAGGGCATGGGTCAGATTGAATAATGTCTTTAAACTGATCATAACAATAGCCTGCATTAACATTGGCATATCAGCGTAGTCCATTAGCATGAAAGATTAGCATAGTGGTATGAGTAATCAGCAGGCATCATACAATGAACGATTACCATATTACCTATTGGCAAGAATAAAAAAGTATATGCAGTAGAATAAGATCATACTGTAAATATAGAAACTTGTGACAGTAGGATTACTAAATTGATGAACATATGCCAACTGCATTTTGGGTGGCCTCTAACTGTTGTTATCCACTGGACAGCCCACAGCCTGAAAATCAAGTCATCTTAATATACACAATTTTTGCAATTTTTGAAAAAAACTTTTACTAATATTAGTCAAACTATTAAGGAAATATAGAGATTTGGAAATGCTCCAATTTCCCATTGACCTCCATTGTGTGCATGACAGTCAATTTCGAAATGTTGCAAAACATTTGAAATGCAAAAATCATGATGATCATGATGAAACTGCATACAGGTTGTCTACAATGTCTACTGAACATATTTAATTTTCATGAGGACTGGACTGGAATGTACAGTAGATGTGCAAAATACTGTTTACATTAAGATATTTACATTACATGTATTTTGAGAAATTGTGGGTAATTTTGGTGAAATTTGGATGTACACAGTAAAAAAGTTGTGAGTTAATTAGTTTTACAGTTTTTGAAAAAATCTGAATAATGCAGTATACAAAGGTTTCCTCTCCACTGAGTCAACAACCTCAGAAAGTTTCAAGCCTGTTGCACAAATGGCTGATTTTTAGGGATTTTTAGTTTTTTTTTTATAAACTTTGAACTGTTACTGTAGTGCCACCATTTATCCAATAATCTCCATATTTCAGTATACCTATTTTTGGACTATACTGTACTTGTCTGCAAATTTTTAAGCATTATTTCATGCATTTTTATTCATGGGAAGGCAGTTTTAGGCTGTTTTGAAGACACTTTTGGAAGTCACAATGAAACTGCATTTTGAGAGCATGGTCCAATCCCAATGTCCGCACTCACAGACTCACGGACTTTGACGCACGTTCCCGACAAGTCCGCGAGGGTTCAGGGCCGTCCCACTGTGAAATCGGTAAGTGCGCGAGGGCTCACTGGCGGACTTTATGAGCCCTTTATGCAGACTTGCAGCAAGTCCGCATTTCTGTAGACTTTGCTTGAGGGAATTACCCACAGTTCATAGCGTTTGTGACGTTAATATTCATGTATGTGGAAAATATCAGCCAAATACACCCGATACAAAATTAAAAAAAAACATAATTAAAGAAAAATAACCACAAAAAAACATGAACTTAGATAGAAACGGGAATGAAAGGGTGAAACTACATGCAAGATACAGTTAAAAGAGAAGACATTGCAACATTAAAACAGAACAAACATTTCATTTCAGAAAAAACAAATTAAGTTTTCCTAAACGTTTAAGAAGGATGTTAGATGCCGCTAATGTAATATATCCTTTTGCTTTCTTATGTGCTTATTTGTGCTCATTAAGCTTTCTTAAAAGTACCTTTTGTTTACAATGTACCTCCTACTTTTTTTATTTATTTTTTTTAACATATTTTTCATATTGTCTGGTAGAATGAAGTGTATTTTCTATATCCATTAGCACAGTATAAACTGTGCAATGTTGCAAAACATACGTAGGCCTATTTAACATTATTCATCAACATTTTTTTCATTTAAGCTTAATAATGCTGTTTAGACAAAAGCGCAAACAAGAGTAAATTACAAATTGATTAATTGACAGGAGATAGTAACGTCTGACGTCGTCACGGCAACACGTGATGCCACAAAGGGTTGTCCCATTCCTCCTATACCATTTCGAGCCCTCATGACTTCTCGCACTCAGGCTCTACAGCTGCGCACACAGGTGACGTCAATTAAGTCCGTGAGGGCTCAGGACTCAGGGCTCAGTCCGTAGGGGGGACACTGGGATTGGGCCCATCTTGCTTCCGTAATGTGATGTATTTCCTGTTGAAACAGGATGTTGGGGCGGGACATAACACAGAAAGGGATCGCTCAAAAGTGTAAACCAATGGGATATCAGTTAGGGAAAGAAACAGTTTTATTTGATGGGAGGGGCAGAGGATTGGGATTGTTTAAGAATCTGTGATGCTTTTATTGGTTGGAATTTTTATGTACGTGTACCAGATCACTAAGTCACTAAAAAATTTTCATTTTCCAGGAAGTAAAAGTAATACGATTTTGACATATATAAAAAAAAATACAATAATATTTAAATATATATATATATATATATATATATATATATATATATATAATTTTTTTTTGCCATAAATTGTCACATGGGTATATGGTATGATGTAAGAATGAACTAAAAAAAAATCTATTCAAAAATCAAGGTCAATTTAATTTCAGTGTGCCTTTAACTTTGGATTCATCACTTTTCCTATCAGTGACCATACTGACACCTGACATTTCTCAATTAGTGGTGATGGAATACTCTTCTCTGTTGGCTGATAAAATGCCTGGACTATCTGTAAACTTCATTTAGTTTGTAGGAATGCTGCAAGAAATAACACTGGGTCCCTCTTTCTTTGTCTTTACATACAATTTGTTCAGCTTTAAGGATGAATTTAAATCAAAATTATATTTGATTGTTGATAAATTCTGTTAGATGTAGCCAAATTTACAAAAAGGAATTCTGCTTATCCCCTAGATAAAAACAAAAAATACACACCCACAGCCCAGTGCAGCTTTAATGCATCTGGAAATGTCCCATAATGTCAAGTAAATAACTTGTCAATCAAATGTAAGTATATTAAAAAGACTTAGAAATCCATACCGCTGCTAATCTAAACTTTCTAGCACTCATTGTATTGCACCATGTGCTAAACTTTACTATTTAACTAACCAAGCAGGTTAAAGCTAAGAATTATTAAAGCTAAGAGTTACTTGCAAATATTTGGCTCAGGTCTGGTGTGTGTGTGTGTGTGTGTGTGTGTGTGCGTGCGTGCGTGTGTGTGTGTGTGTGTTTGAAGGACTCAGGCTCTTTCATGTGTGGGCAGTTCTGCAAGCAACACTGCAAACATGATGATACAAAGCTTTCTTGTCACAGTTGATGTATGTGTTTATGTCTGTGTTTATGTGTTTGTTGACTATCCAGCCTAATAGTGGGACTTCCAGCTTGCTTGCAGATGGCTGCAAAATGGTCTATGCTGTATAGGGATCTGTGTGTGTGTGTGTGTGTGTGTGTGTGTGTGTGTGCACGCCTACAGGCATTGTTATGCCGTTGAACAAATGGCAGAGAACAACCAACACCACAGCGGATTATATGTGACAGTCTAGAAACACACACGCACACACACACACACACATACACACACACACACAGAACTAAGAACATGCCCAACAGATGCTAAAATTGTGATCAGGTATCAGACCAGTGAGTTTCTCTCGGAGGGTATGATTTAATTTTTGGATCATGGATTCATAATCTTTGGGATAACAACTTTTTTGGGGAAAAACAAGTTTGAAGTCTCTGGGTTTCTTCTAAAATTTTGTCCAGTAATCAATGGCGTCGATTTGTTTTTAGGGATCATTAGTGAGCTTCGATTGGTTTATAGGTGTCATCAGTAGACAACCCTTTGTTTTTGTTTTTTTGGGGTCACCATAATTGAAAAATTTGTGGTGGCCAGACTGAAGCCCAGAGTGATTCTCTTAAAGTGCCAATCCGCGAAATTCTTGTTTTTCTTGATTTTGGCGACACCTTTGGTGATAAACGGTCATTGCTTTAGTGTGTTGCACTTTGCAAGCACACAGGATATTAACTGATTTATTGATTTTAAATTAAATATTCATTTTGCAGCAAATGTCATGTTTATTAGGATTTGTGCCTCAGGGGTTTTATAAGGATATAGAGACCTTGAGAAAAAATAAGTGTATTTGTTTGAAAGCAAATTGGAGCTCTTGAGAAGTGGCTGCTTCAAGTCATAATCCACAAGATTGTTGTTTTTCTTGATTTTGACGACACCTTTGGTGAGAAGCGGTCATTGCTTTGGTGTTTTGCACTCAATGTAGCCACTGGCCCGATATACTGTGATAAAAATACACTCAATGTGTAGTGTGGCCTCTGATATTTCTTCTACCTTCTTATATTTATTCCAAGAAAAACCACTGTTGATGCCGCCGTAAACATAAAATGCATCACTTCTTGCGCAGATTAGTTGGTCAAAAAAGGCTTTTTGACTTTTTGGTGATATGGTGTTAGGTGTTATTTGGTTTGTAAGGGTGAATAGCGGGCATTTATTTGTTTTTAGGGATCACTAGAAAGTATTGATTGGTTCTTAAGGGTCATCAGTAGGCATCCTTTTGTTTTTAGATGTTGCTGGTGGGCAACTGTTTGTTTTTAGGGATCATTCAGTCATCTAAAGCCACTTTGCGTTTCGTCATTTAAGACAATGTTATCAGGAAAACTCCTCTGTTTTCTGGGAATGAAATTAAAATGAAATGTCATCGGGAGAAGAAAACCAAGACGAAGAGACGGGGGAAAGTGAAGAGCCATGGGAAAGAAGACATGGAAAAGTATATGGGGTGGAAAAAAAACAGGGGCAAAGTTTCAAACATTGGCTGATGACTGAATGTGAAACAATTATAGCAGAGATTTGGGTTGAGTGGTGGAGAGGCGATCCTATTAGGGCTTTCAGGAGAAACATGTCATTTTATCGACAGTGACAGTGACACCAGATGTCATTTTAATTGACACTATGCCATAGGAGAGGAGAGAACGAGAGAGAGAGAGAGAGAGAGAGAAAGAGAGAGAGAGAGAGAGAGAAAGAGAGAGAGAGAGTGAGAGAGAAAGAGTCCTACTTCCCCCAGGGCGATCTTAATTGGTAAAGTTAGGAATATAAGCTATGAAATATTAAATGTATAAAAGTAGAATATATTCACTCTATGCTCGGAGCACTTTCACTCAACATGGGGTTTTGCACAGTAGAGCGACTAATAGGCAAAGTTGGTAAATACTTCTTTTTTTAAATATACCATTGTTGTGAAAAATGACACCTCTCTGCATTAAATAATCATAAATACACTGAGCCTACTTTTCATACACTTAGACAGCCTATACAGTGCAGTTGTAAGAAAAAGTAAGTAAACTTTCTTCTAATAATTTTCTTTTTACTTAAAGCTGCATTAGGCAATGTTGCACATTGGCGGCCCCAAATGGCAGCAAGTGGTAACTGTTTGAATTTTGAGGACTTCAATACCCAGAAATACTCAAAAAATAATGAACGGATTTGGACCTAAGGATCAGTTGATTATGTTTTGGTGGTGATCCAGATCTGGTATTTCTGCCATTAGACGATGATCATTTTTTAGCCATAACTATTGTGCTGCGTTCATGTGTCAGCGGGAAAGTCCAACATCTGGGACTTCCAAGTCAGCTGCTAAACAGATTTGCATTCAGGTACTATTTTCTCGGAAAGTCAAACCTGGAAGGCAGACGTTAAACAAAGAAACCGTTGTGGAGCCTGCAGCTTTGAAGTTGGACAGTTGTTCAGCGTCCACTTCCAAGAGAAATGTGGTGTGGTTCATTAGGTGTGAGAACGTAATCTGAAGCAACTACAGGAAATGACCCCAAAACACAAGGTATTATGGGTATAAGGAGGCAGATATTGACATCTGCTAGACAGCAGTTCCTCATACTGAATGAAGCGACAGCAAACCGCAGTCTGGACTGTTGCTCATATTCAGCTATTTCTTCATGTGTTCTTAACTGCCACGACCATCAGAGAAAGTCCATCATGCTTAGGTAAAGTTACTGGGACTGGAATCGGATTTGCTTTGACCAAAATATCTGATCTTGCTTGATGACACGGAAGACCAAAACTCTGACCAATAAAGGACCTACTTGTGAGTCCATGTGACTTTTATTTACAAGCCTTGGTTCACTTGTAATTGGGCAGTGTGAACCTAAATGAACAAATACAAAAATGCAACAAGTAAACTTTTCCACTATGACTATGCGCCGGTGAAGGGGTAATTTTGTTGGGTGTTGGATTTTTTCCGCATGCGCCCGTAATTTCCTGGCTCGCTATGACATCGCTTGCGCCAAAATGGGCAGGGAGCATACTAGAGGGGAGTGTCGAAAAAAAATATGCTTGTGTCTCGTCCTTTTCAAACCACCTTTTAGCACAGACGCAGGCGTTCTGTGCTATTTTCTTTAGTTGGTGGAGGCACACCCACATAGATCAAAATCACATATATCCCTTTTATGTATGTTACACTTGCCTGTTTCACTTTGATATAAATTGTTGAACCGGTAGACACGTTTACTTGCACATCAAAAATATGATTTTAATGCGATTAAGGCAATAATGCCAGTATAGCAGAGTCTGTTTTGGGCTAGATTATGGGTCGATTCTTTCCAATGAGGGCCTTCCCTCATTGGATTAAATCAAGGGATTAAATTCCTACAGCCATCCGATGGCGACAGGACAGGTGTGTGCTCCGTCTGCAGGCTCTAATTTGATGGATATGCAGGGGCGGAAATCACGGGGGGGACAGGGGGGTCCGGACCCCCCCTTCCTGGGACTAACAGAGAGTTGTCCCCCTCAATATATCATTGTAAACATAACTATATAATTTTAAATAATATAATAATATGCATTGAAAGCACTTGTGCTAATTATAGACGCAAAACAATGCGTTTTTAAGTTTCGAAAGATTGAGTCCCCCTCTCATACGCCTCACAGTGGTTTGGTCCACTGCCTACCTGCCTCCCCGAACCCCCACACACACACATTAGCCCTCGGTACGAGTGTGTGTGGAGGATCTCTGGAAGTGTGTCAGTGGTGGCAGACCTCCAGTAAGAAGCTGAGGTTAACTTAAAACAAAGGATGTGTCAGACATTTTTCTTTACTTCTACCACTCAACAGAATAAAACACATTCACAGTTGTAACCAGACTACATTTTGTTCCGTTACCTCGCGGTTGAATCTTGTGCGTCAGCGTGTTGGTACGGAGCCGCGTCTCCTAATGCATGTGTGTGTATGGAGGCAGGAGGTCTATCCACAATTAAAATCCTCATAACTCGCTGAATTTTCGACCGATTTTCAAGCGGTTTGGTTTGTTACAAATGCCAGACATGTATTTATGATACAGGATACTTGGTTAAATTAAAATGCGGGATTTCATACCAAAATACTTTATCTTTTGTAGATGGTAACAGTAATATTTCTATAATATAATATTTAAGATTAACTTACCCTATGTAATTAGGTTCTAAGTATATTATTTTTTTCTTACTGCATGTAAAATGGCTGCCACTATGTTATTTTGTTCATAATTTTGGAAATAAATGAAGACTTAATTAATAAAAAAAGTCATAATTACAACAAACATTATGTTAAAATATAAGTAAGTTTCTGGCAGGCTTCATAGCGTTCTGGACTTTTACACATTGACAGCAAAACATTAGAGATCTGCTTTTTCGGGAAAACTAAATCTAATTAGGCATATATTAGCTTTAGTTCAGTTAATGGGTGTTGCATCTCACCTACTACTGTAAATAACCTGCATGCTGTGTGTGTGTGTGTGTGTGTGTGTGTGTGTGTCTATTTGTCAGCCAGCCAGGTCAGTTAAAATGGCAGAGAAAAGAAAAACAGACATCCGATCATTTTTCAGTGCACCGAAACGCCAAGTAGAAAGACCCCAGTAATATCAAAGGCAATTTGATAAAATCTTCATAAGAAAGGAATGAAGTGCTTATGGAAATGTTTCATAATGGACCTCTATATACATTTAATACAACAGTACTTTTGGCGGCACCTTTGGTGTCCCCTTCAGGAATTGCTCTTGAGAAATTTTTCTGTTTATTGTCCCCCCCAACAGTGAAATGAAATATCCGCCCTTGTGGATATGGTGCACATTTTCAAAGCGCTGCACAATTACGCATGCCTCTTCCAATGTGGGTACCTCGCACCAGGCTGTTGCAAAATAGGTACACAAACTTCTATGCTTTTGAGCACACCGAACTGGTTGGCTGTAACTCGGTTAGCTATTCCAGACAGCTTCCAAGCTTACACAGTGCAAATCATCAGGGGTACAAGAGCACAGATGGTGACATCCTGTAGATCACATCGCTCCTTGAAAGAGCTTCACTACTCTACATCACTGAACTCCCTCAGCACTACCTGTTCCCACCAATCCTTACTCCGTATGCTTATCCGAAAACACCGGGTTGCCAGGCACAAACAACTTCGTGTGTCGTCTCCTTTCCAACGGGTCTGCCAAAAGTAGCGCTTGAAGCATTGCGTTTTGTAATTCCAATAGAGATAGGCCTATGACTGCTACAAACAACATGATGTGGTAGAGAAGAATCATGGCTGTAGTTGTTTGGGTTATATTGGCGGGACAGGAGACAAATGTGTTTTTTAGGGGTTTTTTTTAAAGAAAAAAACTGATTTCCACAATTCTCTCTGGATAACTAAATACGTACTTCAGTCATGTAAACGGGATTATTATGAGGAGTTATCAATTTATGCAATCATGTAAATGGCTGAAACAGTTTTCCTCACAGTATTGGCAATAGTGTCATTGCTGTGTGCAAATAAACATAGCCAATATGACTAATTGAATGCAACCTTTTTAATCACTACAAACTACAGGCAACACATTTTATTGTACTACAAAGTTAGCTATAACTGCACGTGGTTATTATGTGAATGATTGTCTTTCAAAATGTGTGCAATATTATGCACACAAAATATGGTGACTTTCAATATGGAGGCTTTCAAAATCTCCACCAACATGAATTCAACTTAAATATGGACATCATCTGTTCTTAGTGGCATATTTTGGGCTGCCATATATTCATATTTGCTGTATATGCACCTTGCAACTCTGCACCACCTATTTTTATTGAAATTATAGAACAGAGAACATGAACTTTTTGGTCTTACAGTCGTTCCTTTTTGTATTTTGAAAATGTAAACACAAAAGCAAAGCAAATACAATAAACAAACAGTTATTGTACATATGGTTTCGATCTTTAACACTGAATTTGAGAATTATGAACTACAATTGTTTCCTATATGCCGACATCAGTGTCCCGCAGAAATCTCCTATTGAGGTAAATTAATTGAGCAATTGAGGAAAATATACAGTACTGTGCAAAAGTCTTAGGCACCCTATGTTTTATATAAATTTTGTCTTAGATGGTCATTTGTTTTCTGCATTAGTATGTCACTAGACTGCTCTTTATAGTATTTTTTTTATATTTAGAAACTTTTCATTTCATTATTTTTGAAAGCATCTTCGCTTTACAGAATTTTTTTTACATGTGCCTAAGACTTTTGCACAGTAGGGGAGCGCTGGTACGAAAGTAACGCGCCGCAAAAGTAACATGGACCTTTTCTCAAAGCACACAGGAGCAGAAGTGACGTGATGAATTCAGTGTGTGTGTATCTCCGACAGCTATCCATATAGCAAAAATAATGTGAATCGGTGCTGCCTTCCCAAAGTTATTGAACGAAAACTAATTTGTCATGCGTTAAGTAAAAATATGGAAGCGGGACTTTTTTTCGAATTATGTCTTATTCTTTCAAGTATCAATATCCAACTTTATGTGGATTTCTTAACACTTTTACTGTCTCAATGTCAGAATAGTTTTCAAGAGACAGGCTACCACATTTAGCATGGAGTGGCTAGGAAGGTGATAGGAGGCAGACTCGTGAAACTTCATCCAGGTATAACAAAAGGTGTTTTATTTACAAAAAAGTGGCACCATGCTACACGTGTAACCAAAAGTATGTACAAAAACAAATAAACAGTTAGCTTGGCTTAACTGATCAAAACTCAACCCATAATAACGCAACTTATATTAACTTAACATCACGTGCACACAGCTACACACTGATGTCCAACCCCCGTAACAGCCAAAAGGCAACTGCTTAAATAGACCCTTCAATCAGCAGGAGTCAATCTAGGCGGTACCATTCCTGCAGGTAAATCCCATGCCTCTCCTGAAAACAGGTAAGTGATAAAGTTATTCATTCTTACTAAGCTCCAAGTAGAAACACTTTCACATAGCTTACCATATAACATACATTTGCAACCATACATAAACAGATCACAATCAAATAACTTACTTAACATAATTTACCTCCCCCCCATACTTGGTCTTACCCAGTGACATCACTGATGAGGTCACCCAGTGTATAAATACAGGAAGTGGTTGGGTGCCTCCTCCTTTTGTCGCTGGACCACATGGTGGGTATGGTAAGTAACAAAGAAAGGAAATTATTAACTTATGGAACGCAGAACTGAACCAATAAACAATAACTGAACTTAACAATACTTGTCCGTGTTTTACTTTAACCAGAAATGTTGATGGTATGTGAACTGTACTCAAACATAATGCGAAACACAAACAAACGCGGGATAGTATGTGTCTACAAGTTACAGATCAATGATGGAGCTATGGCTAAAACAAACAATTAACAAGCATGGTTAAATTAGTAAGCAATATGGCACTGATTGTGAAAATGGGGACAAATGGTGTGTTCTCACCCACTTTGTCACAGTCAGGAAGGGGCTAAGTACAAAATGTTATGTGTTCATGTGTTGCCAGCATATTTCATTGGAGGCACGTGTTCACCGTAGTGGGTAATTGGCCCAGGTAAGAAGGTGGAGACTAGGAAAGAAGAGTGTGTGGTATTGTTTTTCTCCTGAGCTGCTAAGGTTACTAAAGTTGCTAAATTGTTAGCTTACCTTATGAGAATAACAGGCTAGTCAGTGAGACTGGTCGCCCTTTTTGTTTTCCGGGAGCATCTCCAACTCCGGGTAGACTGTTCGCTGCGGCAGGGAATAGATCTGGGCTCGCTTGAGCTAGCAAAAGGAATTACTGTCTCACTCTCCTTCTTTCTGACTACTAGCCACGCCACAGTGCTACAATATATTGTATTTTCATAGCTAAGCTGCAAGTTCAGCCTGATTAGTTAATTGAAATAGAATTGTCAACCTCAGCCACTAAATACTTTGGCAGAAAATGAGAAAATAGGATGCTTGTTGCTATTCATTTGTATTAGGCGTCAAAATATTGTGTTAACGCAACATTACGACGTAACTTGATGCAAAGAATATTTAGGCTATGTAGCCTAATATGTTGGCTTGGTGAATTGCACAAATATAAAACTGGGTCTGCAAGATTCGTTAAAAGTAAACAGTATTAGATCACAAAAAATAATCGTAAGACGCATCTTACACGCTTTCTGACAGCTGTTACTTTTGCACCACAGCTGTGTTACTTTTGTCCCACACGGGAGGTATGAAAGTAACACAGCGCAAGTTGTGTTCTCCGTCTGTTTATGTCCAGATCATTTTACTCAGAAACATACGGAAAGTTGCATCTGAAAGGGGACACATGCATGTTGTTTCTTATATAATATGGTATTTATTACTCTCACCATACTGGAGTAAACTGGGAAAAAGTAAAAAGTGTTACTTTCGTACCTGCGCTCCCCTACTGTAGTTTTTTTAAATTATTTTTAAGTTTACAATACATACTTTAGGTTGGGCATAGATTCATGAAACATTCTTTACATGCGAGACAGAAAGACCATGTCAATTAGAGTTTCGAAAATGCAGAATTTTGTGATAAAAGGGCTCTGCAGGACTGACAGACCATATAAAACTCATTTGTTTGTTACATTGCATTTGTAAAAGGGGAATACCACTGAATCCGGTGAAAGTCTAAAGAATATCAGGTTCAAATTAGAGGTCGAGTTATTTGTTGTTATGGCCAGTTACCCAATATGGCTTTGAAAATAAATAACAGCGCTCACTGAAGCTGTTTATGGGAGCTTTCTGGTAATAATTGCTTGGAGCGCTTGTTGGAGTATCAGCTTGACATGGAAGTTTTGACTAGGTCTTCAGAGAAGTTTTGATAACTTGACATTTCTGCGATTCATCGAGAAATAACACAAAATTGGAATTCTGCTATCATGGTATCGTGGAAGGTTCTGGTAAATCTATTGGTAATTGTGGGGATTTAATAATAATCAGGGATATAGTGGAGGGTAAACCCACCTAGACTCAATTTAGCCACCTTTTTATTTGCAGAATATAGTTTACCACCTTTTAGGCTGACATAAATCATTATGGCGAACATTTATTGTATTTTCTCTCTCTCTCCCTCTCTAGTTCTCTCTCTTTCTTTTTCTCTCTCATACTCGTGCATAAACTTTCTCTTTCCCTCTTTCTTGCTAGAAGGTTTATGATGATTGGCGAATTCTATTAGGGAAAAGTGGCTGTGTGGGTGTGTGTGTTTGTGTGTTTGACAGTTGTACAGTGTAATGTCTGTCCATAACACCAATTTCCATTTCATTGATTTGTGTGTCTCTTTCTTCTGCGTGTGTGTGTGTGTGAGAGAGAGAGAGAGAGAGAGGGAGGGAGGGGCCATTTAGGCCATTATTCAGAATAGGCCTCTCACACACAAAAATTGCTCTCTCTTATTGTTTTTACTCCAACATACACAAAAATCACTCTCATATTTACTGTTTTTCCTCTCACATATAAAAAATCACTCTCACATTCACTGCTGTTACTCTCGCATTCACAATTTTACCTCTCTCGTACACAATATTTGCTATCACATTCTGATTTTTTCTCACACATTAGAGTATTGTTCACACGCAATTTTACCTCTCATACACAAAAATAATGTTCTCACAAAAATATACTTACATACACAACTTCATCTCTCACATACACAATTTACTCACATTTACTGCTTTTACCACTTACATGTTGAAAAATCTCACATTCACTAGTTTTACCTCTCAAATCTATTCAGTGTGTATGTGAGTTCCTAAACAGTGTGTGTGTGAGGTAAACAGTGTGGAAACTGAAGGCGTTTGCTGGAAACAGAAGTTGCGTATGTAAGTATAATAGGTTTGTGTATTTTTAAAGCTGTAATAATGTTGCGCATAGTATGAAACAGGCAGATACACACACACACACACACACACACACACACACTAGGGTCTATGTCTATGGGAAGACCTGGGAAGTTTTAGGGCCAGATCTACTAAGAAAAGTGCAAATTAGCGTGAGGTTGCAGACAGTTAGCGCTGATGTGGGTCTCCAATTTCGTGGGTTATTTACTAAGAATGGACAGGCAAATTAACACAGGTATAATATAGTTGGTGCAATATAAGCACCTGTTTTTGAGCAGCAAGACAAAGGAAAACCAAGTTTACTGCAGACGAATTGGAAGTACTAGTTGAGGAAGCAAATAAATATTCCCAAAAAGTTCAAAATTGTAATGTGTTGCCTCCCTTCTCCAGCTTGCAGGTTCGGGAACTTCAATATCTTTTCCCCTCTGCTGTCGCTCTGCAAACACCTTGGGCCTCATTTATAAATGTTGTGCATGCACAAAAAGGATGTGTATGCCACTTTCCACAAAGGTTGGGATTTATAAAAACCAAACTTGATGTGAGAATGTACATACTTCTATGGGAACTTTGACCCATGCATACACTCATTTTGGACACACTGAGAAATGGACACTCTGATGGCAAGGCAGTGAAATAAAGGAATGTTTTAATTTACAATTTTAATAAGTTCTTTACGCTCCATAAAATTACACAGAGTTCTAATAATATACCAGTCCAGAGTAACATCTTGTGCCTTACTCTTAGAGAAGCTTTCTCTACTAGAGAGACATGTCCGTCAGTGTGAGGACAATAGTTTAGACACACTAGATATGATGGGTACACCAGATAGCCTATGGTCCTGGCCTGTTAGGAGGCCTGCTAGTGTTAGCGTTAGCCCAAGCATCAACCACAATTCCTTGGCTAGTTTAGCCCCATCGGCAGTGGGTGATGACTTTGTCCCGGTCCTGAGGCGTCGGAACGCTCGCCTGAGCCAACCGATAGTCTCCCAAGGGCCAGAGCTCCTGACATAGAAGCTAATCTTAGGGTGGTGGCAAACAACAGGCATAGACATAAGGATAAGGCACACAACATGCATCCTTCTATCGACAACACTGTTGTTATGTTAGGATTAAGCAATGAGAGGTCACTAAGAGTAACATAGCCAGGACATGTGACTTTGCTAACAACATGGGTCGGCATTGATTAATAGTCTCTGGTCCCTTACCTGTGAGAGGTAGTCTTTCTAAATCGTTGGCTGGCTAAGTTTTGTGAGCAACAGGGTTTAGTGTTCTTAGATAACTGGCCCTCCTTCTGGCTTCTCCCTACTGGGTTAGGCTCCCTTTCTTTGTCCAGGAACATATACCTAATTACCTAATTATCCTCTATTGCCTAATTATCCTCTATCGCCCACCAAGGCCTTATTACCAAGACTAAGGCCATTGTAATTATTGGTGATTTCAATATTCATCTAAATAATACAACCAGTCCCCTTAGTAAGGCTTTCTCGACGCTTATCGACATGTTTGGCTTAACTCGAAAAGATCCATTCCGACGGTAATACTCTTGATTTGGTCCTCGCTCGTGATGTTATTGTTTCTGATCTAGTAGTTTTGGCATATCCACCAACATTTCAGTAGTAGAGCGCACACCCATAAAAAGGTGCAAATCGGTCCATCAGTCCAAAGTCAGAATAAATTCATATATGAATGTTGCACTCTTCGGCAATGCCGAAACATGTTGGTGGTGTAAAATAAATATTTCCCTTGGTTTACTGACGATACACATGCACAAAAACAGGTTTGTAGAAGGTTAGAATGCAAATGGCTCTCATTCAAACTTGAGGTCTTTCAGCTAGGATGGAACGGTGGCCGAATGAATTACAAATGTACGCTCTCCGCTGCTAGGGCCTCCTATTTCTCAGATCTAATTAATGCTAACAAAAATAACCCAAAGTTCCTATTCAACACGGTAGTGAAAATGACTCAAAAACCCTCCACTGTATTCAGCTTTCCATTCACTGCTAATGTTCTGACGACTTTCTTGATCGAGCATGTTGTGCCATGGAGACCACCAGCATACTTTCACATTTTGAGTTTTTCGCAGTATCCCGTGATGGTCTAAATGCTGTTTCAAAGACTTTTACACCCTGACAGGAATACAATTCTGGGGGAAACACTGAATCCTTTTTGGATTTTTTGCCATGAAAATGGTCAGATTTGAAGGTAGCGAATACCGGTGTAAAATATTAGCTATCGGCAGCTTCAACCCCAAAAATATTTGTATCGGCCTTCAAAAACTCATATTGGTCAAACCCTAGTCTTTCACAGCTTTCTCACATTTCATCCCCTCCATCATTACCATCGTACCATTCAATCCATCATTCCCTCCATCTATATCTATTCCTCTCTTTCTCAGTTTCCCCATCTATTTATCTTTCCCCACTCTTTCCCACCATCCTCAGTCTATTCCCCATGCAGTCCATCCCTTCATCTCAGCCATCCCTCCTCACATTTTCTATCTATCCCTACATCTTCCTCTTCATTCATCTGCCCTTTACCTCATCTTTCCATCTATCCCTCCTCATGTCAATCCCCTTCATCTACCCCCCAATTCCTTTTACCTATATTCTGTCCATCTTTTCCTCTATCCCTTCCTCCTCCATCCATCCATCCCTCCCTGCCTGATCCCTCTTTTCTTTCCCTCCACCCATCCATCAATCCCTCTATTATCTATCCATCCCTTCCTTCTTGAGGCTTTTTAGTCTTTTTCCTGCTCTCAGAAATCATAGTCTTGATCCCTATGGGGAAATTTGTCCTGATAAAATGTCACTCTCACACACAAACACACACACACACTCAACGCATACACATGCATATACACAGTTGTGCACGTACACACATTCATATACACACACATACACACATATCCAAAAAGCCCGTATTTGTCCTAATAAAACGTCAGGCCAGCAGCAAAATGAACTGTAATGACTTTCAGGCTGTACTAATGGCCAATAAATCCTGGATTAGGAAGCTCACACACTCTCTGTCTCTCTCTCTCTCTCTCACACACACACACACACACATACACACACACCCTGGGTCATGTTTCATGGCGTGCTGCGCTGGGTTCATTCAGGAGTCAGATGGGTAAAGTTTTAAGCTGTTTTCTGCTGTTAATGACTGTTGCGCTGACTTTTATAATAACAGCATGGAAAGGAATCAGCAGGAATTAGCATGCTAGGATCATTTAAACCAATGATACATGATGACTAGAGCTGCAAGCCATCACACACAAACACACGCACAAACACTACCATCAGAGATTTTTACTTTATGACAGTTCAGAGTCATTTTCCAGCTAAATGTACAGAATAAAATCCTGGAAGCGGTGTCTGCATCGTCTTTATTATCAGAGGGATGATGGACGCATTTCATCGCTTTATTTTAGACAAAATCAGAAAGATAAATTGTAAATGAGAAGATAAATTGAGCATGGCAGGCTTTTAGAAGACTTGTTCTGCTTTATTAGACAGCATGCAGAGGAGAATGACAGGACAGATGGTAAAGAGAGGGATGATGCGACTAAGGTCATCAGCTGGACTCCATTTCAATTCATTTCAAGTATCCTTTATTTGGGATTAATGGAAGAGAACCATTATTGCCAAATAATTTCAGTACATTGCAAAGCAATTAGTACATTACATTTACTTTTAGAAATGCATCATAGAGATAGAAAAGTGATAAAAAAAAAAATAAACCCACAGTGAATACAACATTTTAAGTGGTGCCGTTTTTTAGTAATCAAACTAAAGAATTTAGGTAATAAACACTTAGTTACATTATGTTGCTATTATCTATAGAGACAATAAAAAAGTTTAAATCATAAGTAAGTTAAATAAATCAACAGTTATTTCTGAGTTTGTAGCTGAGACATACTTAACAGTCTTGTCCTCTTCACCAAGCACTGCTGGGAGTTTCATGACTTTGGAGGACAAAAATCTGGAACGTACAAAACTCAAAAACACCATGTTGCAATGACAGGGTATTGTATGCAACTAGTCTGCTGACCCACCAGAGCAACTGAGAAAAAAGAAAGAGAAAACAACTGAGAAAACCAAAGAGATGGAGAGAAAGACCAAGAGACCGACAGAGAAGAGAGAAGGGGACTGAGAGGGAAAGGTGATCAATATGTGTGCACGCACATAGAGTTCAGCAGATATGGGTTTTTGAAGGCTGATTCCATGCTGATATTATTGGACTAAAGCTGCCAAAAGCTGGCATGTTGTGCCGATGTTCAGTAGCTTTAAATGTGAGAATTTTCATGCCAAAAAGTATTCAGTGTTTCCTGCAGAATTGTATTCTTGTCAGTGTGGAAAAATCTCTAAAAAGCATCATGGGACACTAAAACCCAAGATGATAATAATAATAATAAATATAATAATAATATTAAAGCTCCAGCCATGTTATCAGCCTAAATCACAGTGGGGCTGCAACAGAAAAGATCATCCCATCCCCACTAATTGAGACACCAAAGATTCACCCTATTTGCCAAAATTAAATTCTGGTGTTTGTATGGTCTCCAGTGGGAAATCGTCTCCGCACAGGTAGTGACAAATCCAAGCTTAACCATTCTATCTTTGAAAGGAGCAATAGTGTCAAGAATAGCCATACAATGACTGTTAAAATTGTTTACCAACTCATCAGTTCTAGTGTCAGGTTGTACAGTAAAATTAAAATTAGGGGCAGCTGAAAAAGCCTCACAGAATCTGGTAGCAGAATTTGAGTTAAAGATGCGAGATTGAACATGCACAGAGGGCTTGGTGACAGTGGGTGGTAATAGAGCCTTAAAGACAACCGCACTGTGATCAGACACACAGACATTGATCATTTTCAGTTTCATCTAGGGAGAAACCACAGGAAACCACTAGATCATGTGTGTGACCTTTACAGTGAGTAGCTCCTTTAACAGATTGGACAAGATTGAAAGACTCGATAAGATTCATAAAATCAGTGGCAAGAAAATGTGAAGGGCAACAAACATGGATGTTAAAATCACCAAGAATAAGTATTCTGTCATAACTAGGCATGATAAGCCAGGAGATCAGAAAATTCTTGAATAAAACCATTATTTAGTTTTTGGGGGTCTGTAAATTAAGATACAGAGTAAAGGTACCGTGCCAGTAATAAAAAAAAACTAAGGAATTCAAAGGAGGAAACTATCAAGAGAGGAGGGGGAGCCTTGTAGGTGAACAAAATAATCTTACAGTCAATTCTATATTTAACGTAAAGCCAGTGTAGAGAGGCAAGTACTGGACTGATATGAGACCTACAAGATATCTTCAACAGTAACCTCACAGCTGCATTTTGGACTAGCTGTAAACGAGTGATAGTGGCTTGACTGAGGCAAGTAAACAAGGCATTACAGTAGTCGAGGTGGGAGGAGACCAAAGCATGAATAAGAGAGCTGTATGCACACTCTTTGAGAAGGTGTGGGGGGCCAGGGAATAGCCAAACAAAATCCTGTTGTATTCCTAGGCTACCCCTTGAAAGGCGAAGAGCAGGAATTCCCACTGAGATGTGAAAGTAAGCATCTTTCAGGTCTATTGAACCAACTACAACAGCTTTTTTTTTTTTTAGATTTTTGGGGCATTTTTGTGTTTTGTTATACAGCTCAGCAGAGAGACAGGAAAGGATGGCAGAGAGAGAAGGGGATGACATGCGACAAAGGCTCGAGCCGGATTTGGATCCCAGGATGTCACATCCACATGAGCCACCTACAGCTTTTTTAACGTAAGCATGTAGAATGGTCCCCATGTAATGCACACATTGAGAGAACGGAGATCCAGTATAGGTCTCATGTCTTCATTTTTGTTGGGTAGAAGAAAATAACTGCAGTTATTGAGTACTGAGAACAGACCGTCTGCTGGTGGAACTACAGACATAGCCTCTTTCTGTGAAAGTTCCTGAATCTCCTATAAAAGAGTGGCAATGCTCTCTTGCAAGGTCATGAGCGACACTCTCACTCCACTGGAGGTGGAACATATCAAAACTGGAGTGCATAATCCAGTGTGGAGTGTGGAGTGGAGGCTAGAAAGCATTTGTACATGATTTCGGTCATCTATGCCACCAAACGGCCAATTGGATGCACCGCTCGCCGAGGGGCCTGCCAGGCGACTGCTGAGTAGAAAATGGTGATGCAGGACATCTGCATAAAGTCTGAGCAAAGCACTGATGTCAACAAAGGAGGCAGGCTGGGGAGAGAGTGAGTCTGATTTTGATGACAGATGTAGCTGACTATTGGTTAGAGCTGGGGAAAAACCAAAAAAAACAAGCAAAAAACAAGCCCTACCAGTGGTGAAACCCGCTGGCAGGGCTAGTGGAGTGTCAGACTAAGCCATTCTAGGCTATGTTGTCATCTTCAGGCGCTGAAAAAAAGTGCATGCAGAGCAAGGGTACGTTCGCTGTATATAGGGTGAGGAGCCATAGGGCTAAGTAGGCTCATCCTGATTAGCTGAGGACGTGCATTCAAATGTAAGTCCCAGGTGGAGGTTTACAGATTATACACTCGTTGAAACAGCATAAATAGAGAGATGAGAAAGGAGATGATGTGTGTGTTCTTCCTCTCTGCCAATTTTTTGAAGAGCTCAGTCTCTGCTACGCAGGACAAGGCCTCAGCTGCTTGCTTAAGGGATGATCTACTTCCCCTTGGCTCGTTTTGTCCAGAGCTTCCAATTCTGGTCGTGACAATGTATGCACAGGTTGAGTCAGGTCCTTGAATGGTATCTTTGTATTGGTACACTGCCATAAATGCCTGCAAGAGGAAACTCAGTAATCAAATGAAGGCCTTGTCTTTAGTTATGTTGAATTGGAGGATAAGAAATCCATCCTTGAGTTTTATTGCAGCAAAGGTAAGCACATTTGCTCTGACTGCAAGGACGTCCCCGCACTCTCTGGGAAGTTCTATCCTCGACAGCCTCAAGCCCCACACGCCACCACTCAGTGGCCGAAATCGGTAGAACCGCAGGTATCCACATAGTGGTACCACCACATAGTGGTACCACAACTGGCGGACAGCCTGCAATCCAAATCATTAAATCATTCGGAGCAAGGACAACTCCCCGGTCATCTGCAAACTCCTCCCTGATCATCCTCTGGTACTGAAGAAGAGGGTTGCCAATCTTAGAACCACTGAAAAAACACAAGCCTGGTTCCCCCAGCCTTGCAGTTTTGTTTTAGCCAGATCGCTAGATCTACGACCTTCATTCCTGAGAAGGATGCAACGTCATCCCTGTCCGGATTTAGCCCCCCCGGGCACTTCTAGAGTGTAGTTCGAAAACACATGATCTCATTATATACCAGGGTAGACTTGATACAATGTGTGGAGTGTGTGGGAAATAAATAACATAGAAATAGATAACTTTAGGATAGAATAAGACTGTGTATTGTCTTTACCATGTCATAGTAAAAAAGCACAAAAGAGTCCTCTACAGCATGTGAAGTGTGTATGGTGTGCAACATGTGAAAGTGGTGATGGGAAGTTACTAGTTTAAGTAACGGCCACAGATGAGAGTGCATCACGAGGTTAAAATGTCATCTTACTAAAAATGATAACAGTCTAAACCGCAGACTTGTATGTATGTGAAGAATCAGTTGAAACCAGTTTATAAGGAGGAACTTAATCTGGAACATATTATAATCACGCTGTACCCACCTATTTTTAAGATGTTTGTTACACTGTATAAAAGAAAGTTTTAAGATCCTCTTTCCTTAGAGACTGCTCTACGATTGCATGACTAACATGCTAGAGTCCTCTCTCCATGTACATGTGTAAGGAATAAAGACTTGTATTCACAGAGACATCTGATTCAGCATATTAATCCAGGTACTGAGGGGATCATTTTTCCCTGACAAGTGACAGAGCTGGTCAAGTTTTCAACACTGCTTCTCATTGCTGCTATGACTTCCCTGATGGTTTCGTCCCTTGTCCGATGTTCACCCTTGCTTAGGATGTCTAGAAGTATCAAGAGTGTTGTTGCCCCATTGTTGATGTAGATGCCGAAGGGGAGAGATCCTGGGCTGACCCTAACGTGCTTTATTGCCGATTTGAGGAGTGCTTTGACCAGCTGGAGTTGTGCCAGTGAAGGGCCCAGCGGGATTACATTTCCTTTCAAGGTTTCCAGGACCTTGGGTCTGATACTTTTGTTTAGGACTGTATTCCATATCGAGCTGAAAGCCGCATTGTCTGCTGTATCGATGAGGTTCGCAAAGGATTGCAAATGCGTCGGTGCAGCCCCTGCAGTTCATACTCATCAGATAGTTGCAAGAATGCCCTGAACGCTGTTCTTAAATCCAGGGTGCGTAGCTCTGTCAATAGTCCGCTTGTCACCAAGAGGTCCCGAGACATTTGATGGTTGAGTCTGCAATATAGCGCTTTTGTAATCTTGCTGTAAAAGACTACTCCTAGGGCTTTTGACCTGTAAAACAAACCCGGTCCACTGTCTATATAATGAACTCCAGTGACTCTGAGTGTTCTTTGATTAATTCTATCCTATCAAACACTCTCTGCGATAGTGGGTCTGGATCATACATAATTAGCGAGACATTCTTGGGGATTCTCAGCTGTGCAGTGTCGGGTCAGGGGAAACAGTTGACAGTTACCATCTCCCTTAAGCCTGACAGATCCCTCACATGAATGTGTACCTGAGTATCAGGTGGTGGTGTTGTTGTCATTTCTCTCATATAGTCCTCTAACACAGCAAGACCATGTAACATGATTATCTGTTAGATGATGTTTGTGTCAGTTGAAGTCATGTCCTGGAAATTGCCTAGACGATCATTGGATAAATATACAAATATTCCTGCATTTGGGTTTCGGGTCAATGCAAACACCGTTTGTGTTGATCTTTCATGTAATCTATGAGCATTGTTGATGGCACTTGCATGAGGTGTCTCTAGAGAGGGATGTCTGCTCATGTACAGGTCAACTTATGAGCAATTTGCCATGAGGTTTCTGAGTATCCAAATGTCCAGGTGAAGATGACTGCGGCTCTAACTGCTTGGGCTGCGGGTCTTGAGAGTAATTGGACATTGTATGGGGTGACAGCCATCTTCTCACAGCCGTCTGACCCGATAGTGGTGCTTTCCCTGGAGTGGTACTTTCCTGGGACAAAATATCCATGAGAACTAGGGTGAGAGTTCACTCCCTTCAAAGCCTGGGCAGGGGTCATCTGCCTTAAGGAGGACGATTCTGTGGATTTCCACTGGAACAAGTGTCTTGAGCCCCTCAATTTTTCTGTCACCGACAAGGGGTCTCCAACTGAATGCTCTGGATTCCTCTGCCAGTGCAACATTCTTCTTATCGGCATAATCTGCCAGGGAGACAGCATAGCAGCGTTTAGTAAGGGGTCTTAACTGCTGCCCAGGTAAGCATCCCCAACTCCAGTCACAGGCTATTCCACAACCGAGTCCAGAAGCAACCTTAAGCCAACATCTCATCCCTCTACAAATGTCAGCAATGCACATCACATTACTGCACCTCTGGTTGGGAAGAAGTGCCTGTTGAACTGCTACATGGATGGATATACACTAAATATCCTCCTCAGGCCTCCTCAGCATCCAGTCCAGATAATGACAACCTTGCAGTTACAAGAGTGGGAAAACTAGACGTCACTGTCCCAGCTGGTCAAGTCACTTATGTACGGTGCAGGGTTTCTCCCAACTTTGGATCGGATCCAGAGGTGCTGTTTGAGCCAGAAAAAGACAGCCCACTATTGGAGAAGCTAAGTGCTTGGGAGTGTCTCTTGGAAATTCGAGGTGCTCAGCATCCTTACATTCGAGTGCCAATTGAAAATCACACCAAACATGAAGTCACCCTACCAAAGAGAGCCACTCGACACCTTCCAGCACATTGCCAAAGTTATCGAGACTGATTTACCTGAGAGTGAGACATTCAGCACGGAGGTCACCAACATCCAGTCCTCCACGTTACACTCCTCCCCTACAACCGTGGCATCCACCTGTTGACGTAAGTCACCTGGAAGAGAAACAGCAGGAGATAGTGACAAAAAGGATATATTAGGAGTCTGCTGCCTTCACCCATGATGCCAATGACATTGGCTGCATCCCAAGCCTACAGATGGGAGATCAACCTTAAAGATGACTTTACTGTTCCTGTTCCCATTTATTAGAGTCCCTCTCAATCTTTAAGAAAAGGCTAAAGACCCAACTCAACACCTTCTCACCTGATGGACTGTGTAATTGCTTAAAAAAAAATAAAAAAAAAAAATAATAATTTTTATCTGACTCTATGCACTCTATGCACTGCCTCTTGGCACCTATGTCCTGTCGGACTAGAACTCTAAAAAGTATGGGAGTCTCTGTATAGACTACAGGCTATTCAACCAGAAGACAGTTCCTGACAGGCACCCACTCCCTCAGATCCAAGACCTGACTGACTGGCTACAGCTGGTTCTCCATCCTGGACCAGGGCAAAGCGTACCACTAAGGTTTTATGACAGAGGGCTCCAGGCACCTGACAGCCTTCATCACTCCATGGGGACTGTATGAGTTGGTCAGGATCCCCTTTGGCCTATCAAGTGCTCTAGCAGCCTTGTTGGATTCCTTTACAGACAAGTGTTGCATACCCTACCTTGACGATATCCTGTGATATGCCAAATCTGAGCTGTTTAAGAGGGAGGTGAGGTATGTTGGTTGTCTGGTCTCAGCTGAGACCTGGAGGCAGTTGTCTTGCTGAAGGATAAGACACCTCAGACTGTTGGTGATGTTTGATGGCTCCCTGGGTTCCTGAGCCATTACAGGACTTACATCCAGGACTTCTCAAGAATAGCCGAACCCCTCCATGAGCTACTCCAGGTGAAGACTGCAGCAGTACCACACTGAGGCAAGAGCCAAAGGTCCCCAGCTGTCCTCCAAAACCCTGTCCACCCTAGAAAGGTTCATTAGCTTGCTGACAAACCCACCAGTGTTGGCCTTCCCTGATTTCACCCTGCCTTTTACAGTCCATACTGACACATCAGAGCAGGGCCTAGGAGCAGTCTTATATCAGCAGCAAGATGGGAAGTGTAGAGTCATTGTCTATGATTCCAGAACCCTCTCACCTGCTGAAAAGAACTACCAACTCCACTCTGGGAGGCTTGAATTCCTTGCGTTGAATGTCATGAGTACTGCAAAGCTCAATGGTGTTGGCCACCACTGGGTTGGAGAGCCAGGAAAGGCAAACATTTAGGGCCTGGAAAACTTAAATCATATTGGGATATGAGAATCTATGTCATCCAGCAACAGGTTGGAGATAACATAGTGTACAAAGTCAGCCCAGAGTCAGGGGAACGCAACCACAGAACTCCATCCACAGAACCACATTGCAGCCTACTTCTCTTGGTAAATGATTTACCTGTCATTCCACCTTCATGCCCAGCAGCCACCACAGTCTCCAAGCCACAAGAGACCAGTCACTTTGACTGGATTCGACACACTGCTTTCACTATAAGGACAAGTAATTAATCTATAATCCATGACAGGCTGTGATATATTATCTATATAATGTGCATTGTCTGCAGCTTTTTTTTGTTACAAACTGCATCCCAGTTTAGTGGTAAATTAGCAGAGTTTACATTTGTAAGTCTTCTGAGACAGAGAATTTCACCTACCTACTGTAATTTACTATTTGTATTCATCTACCTAACCTGTATTCATCTGCCTAATACTTACATACCAATGCTCAGTGCTTAACACAAAACGCATTATTAAACTGGAATGTAAACCATACAGTTTTTAAGGTAAACAGGTAAACATAGTAAAATGTTAGTAGTAAATGTAGTATGTTAGTAGTTAGTACCACCCTCCCCTCCACACACACACACACACACACACACATCACAACCACCGCCAGTCAATTGTCAACCTGTGGGAACTGTTATGTGTGCAAAGTGTAAATTTTTATCACTAGGGATTTGTGATATGAATGTAAGCTAGGCCTAGCAGTATTTGTGCTGATTGATCCGAACCAAAAGCTTAATAGCTGTAATTATAATTTACTGGATTCATTTTCCTGCTACGGAGAGATGCAGACATTTAGCACCTTGGAGAGTGACAAGACTGGCAAGGGAATCAAACACAAAGTGACACACACACACACACACACACCCCGACACACACACACACACACACACACACACACACTGAAAGCAGCAGGACATTTCAATGTGCCTGTGTGCATGCAAAATTCAGTGCGCTGAGGCAACTAGATGAGTGGCCAATAGAGCCTCATTAGCGGACAAAGTCTGTGTGAAATGGAACACATCAAGATAAATGTAACCCAAAGCCCACAAAAGACTAAATGACAGCTTTTATTTTTTTCTTTTACTTTTATTTGTTTAACCATTCATCTCTTTTTTCAGACCATTTCCTTTCTTTACTAGTTTATTGTATTAAGTTGCTTAGTTTTATTAATTTAAATTAAAATACTAGTGAATATATCATTGCAAAAGATAAGTGTAACTTAATTCTGAAGTCATTATTATTGACTGCATTATTATTATTATTATTATTATTATTATTATTATTATTATTATTGCATTATATTTGAAACCATGGCACCCACAAACGGGACCCATCATTCAAACCAATACTGAGGAGTGAGGACAGTACTTTACGTGCTTGGATAAAATAAATTTTACTGTCAAACACATTAGACCGGCTGTCATTATTGGATGTATACTTGGAGAAGACAATTATAAGATCTCCTGGTGGTACATCAGGTTAAAACACTTACTTACAACCCAATGCCATGCGTGATATATAAAAATATTACATTATTGTCAATGCTCACTAAATTAAAAACTAAATTTTTTTTTTTATTTATTTATTTTTTTTTGGGGGGGGGGGGGGGGGGGTTGGCGTTGTACATTGATTTGTGCTGTACTGGTCACTAATTAGGTCTAGGGTCATTAAATACTCTTGTGCTTTGACAGTTCTATGCACCCATGCTTTTTAGGCTTTTTAATCATCGCTTTGGATCCTTTTTGGGAATTTTGCTTACAATTGACATCACATGGCAGCGTTCCTTTAGTCTCTCCTTGAACTAAAAAGTTCATTTTATACTGACATTGTAAAACACATGGATGATATATCCAAAACTGATATCTATATCTATGACTAATTTTTGTGACATCGTTTCTTTGTAAGCAAATAGGATATTCATTGATTTATTGCTAGGTTTTAAATGAATTATTTCTGTTTCAGCAAATGTCGTATTTATTAGGATTTGTGCCTGAGGGGTTTTTATAAGGATACAGAGACCTTGAGAAAAAATAAGCGCCTTGGTTTGAAAGCAAAGTGGAGCTCTTGAGGAGTGGTTGCTTAAAGTGATAATCCACAAGATTCTTTTTTTTCTTGACTCTGGTGACAATTTTGGTGATAAGTGGCCATTGCTTTGATGTTTTCCTCAAATAGCAAAATTGACATTTATATGAAAGATTTGTGGATTATTACTTTAATGTGTTTTGGTTGTGGTTGCTTTGCATGGTGAACGTACAGTTGCATTAATGAAAACCATTTTCACATTTAAAACACTATGATGCTCGTTGTGGTTTGGCTACGGAGCATGAATATTGCATGTTGAATGGCACAGTAATTTTATCTGAGATCACGGTGGCATAGGAATTAAAACTTGTATTATTTCAATGAGTTATGGATGGAAATATTGTTTTTTATGTTGATACATATTAATGTTTGGATTTTATAGATCTTATTTTTGTCGATAAATCGTGAGCTTGGAATTATAATATTCTATCTGGGTGAAGTGCAATTCTCAGATATTGAGCATGAAAGATTTGACATACCAGGTGGCAAAACTGTTATGTTCTTTGTATTTTTTTCTTTTTTTATATTTAACCCCAAAATGTTTTTTTTTTTTTTTTTTTAAATAACACAAGCGTAAAGTAATAGTCAAGGATCATGAATATGTGGAAAACTCAATTTTAATAATAATTAAAAAAAAAGTCAGATAGAGCCTTATAATTCCAAGCTCATGAAATATTAAGGTACGGACATTAAAGTGTGAATAGGCTTGTGCTGATGACTCAAACATGACAGAGGTTTGAATTCGGTTCATGGCCTCTGGATGCCTAAAAAAGCAGAAATACCTTGCAACATTAACTTAAAAAATGCAAAAACCCTCTTTCATGCATGATAAATTACATAATAATTTGCTCAATCCAATGCTTGAATTTGGTTTGGAACGTTTGTATTTGTGCAGCGTATGTATGTGTTGTGTGTGGTGTCAGTCAATTTGTCAATTTGCATCTGTCAATTTATTCATAAAATCAGAAACATTAAAAATAGAAATTTTTTTTTGTGGTAACAAAAAAGAAGTATATAAAAGTTGTTGTTCTATACAATATGTACCTGGTCTCAGAGCCTGACTGATTGCACTGATAGGAAGCTGTGGAAGTCAGTAAAATAAAAAAAATCAAATATAAATGCAAATGTAAAAAATTGTAAATTAAATCTACAACTTGCATACTAAACTCACATAATGTCTTTTATATTAGAGGCAATACAAGAGTTTTGCAGTTTTTTTTTTAATTTTGAAGGAAAACCACCTTAAATTGACTGAATTGACCTCCACACTGATGAGGGCAGTGGGTTTATGAATGCATAATCTTTTACTCCAGCACACACGCACACACACACACACACACACTCACACCTATGGTGATTCATAGGTGAGATATGGGAAGGAAGTGTGTCGTTATTGAAGCATATCACTAGATGGACTGATCAGCAGTATTACTCCACACACACACACACACACACACACACACACACACACGCACACAGACACCTGTAATTTCCATGACCACTGAACCCTAGCTGACAAGCTGTCAGCGTAGCAGGAGAAAAAAAGACATCTTACAATCCACCAATGATGTGCGTGCGTGTGTGTGTGTGTGTGTGTGTGTGTGTGTTTGTGAATGGAGTATGTGTACTGAGTGCTTCAACAAAGACACGATTCCTTCTCATACCCCAAGAATCATCCTACAGTAGGTGTGTGTGTGTGTGTGTGTGTGTGTGTGCGTCTGACTGCATATGTATGTATGTTACTGTGTCTGCAAGAACTTCCCTCTCAATCCAATTGTCTAAAAGCAGGAGGGTTGAAGTTTCTCTTTGTTGCATGAAAAACTGCAAACTGCTTATCTTCCATTTTTCCACTCTGCTTCACTCTGAGCGTTTCATCACCTCTAGGAAAACAAACTCCAGTTTTTCTTGGAAGTCTTCTCTCCTCTATCCCGTCTTCCCTCTCTTTCTTTCTCTACCGCTCCCGCACCCGCATAATATTCATGTACGTGCAGGTAAATGACAGCAGCCCATTTGAATAACCTTGCCTTTCATTCGGTAAATTGAATACTATCTGAATCGTTCAGTGTCAAGACTCTGTTCACCTTCTTGCTCGTCACTTGCCGTTTGACGTTTGGCAAGTTCATAAATTAAAGCTGCACTAAGCAAGTTTTTTATGTAAAAATACATCCGTCATATCAGTCTAAATCACAAAGTGGGGCTGCAACAGAGAACTAATTTACTCATAATGACGGATTTCACCGATTTTTAGTCTCTCAGACAGTGGTAAATCTCACCTCTATTCACCACATTTAATTTACAACCAATCACATCAATGCACTCTCTCTTCACTGTAAACTGGGCTCTCACTATTGTTTTTTATTGTATAATCAATATAATTTGTATTATTTCATTATTATTGTTTCATTACAACTGTGTCATCTCTCCATGCGTGTGCATAGGTGACTAATGCTCAAATTTACCACTTTTATGATGCTGTGTTTGCACTTGAACTACAACTATGACCAAAACAGGGCAAAAAACAAATTACACCCAACCTCAAGTACTGCAGATTCCCTTAAACTACCACAAAAATTGGGGAAAAAAAGGATATAAACAACATTATTTGTACTTTTTCCTGTAACAGCAGATCAAACACACAGTGACTTGCACCTGCACTCCCTTTCTAAGGGACTTATTCCAACACAGTGCTGTACAGAATTCTCTATGATCAGATCTGCAATTCTAGACAGAGGCACATTGAAAAGCCCGGTTTCTGAATGTCAGCTGGTGCCTCATTCATAAAAGCGACTCCAATTTCATTTTCAATAACACAGTAAGATTGTTTTCAATTTGTAGCCTACCCAAGGCCAGGCTGATTTATAAAAAATAAGTACGAGTAAATTAATTAATGTTATCACATTTCAGGTCTCTGTTCTGAAATAGTTGTAAGACATCAACAAATTGATCTCTCTGTAAATGAGGTTCCTGCTGCATTCCTTATGGTCATCATAACGACATGGACTTTTCTCTTGATTGGTCTAATATTAAAGATCCTGAAAACGAAAGGCCTTCTCATCTTCAAATAGGCCAAATTTTCAGCTGGAACACGTCGGCACTCTTGATTTGACTTCATTTTGACATAAGACTCTGACACAGACTCATCCTTCCTGTACAATAAAGCCTCACCAAGTTTTATTTTTTGCTTGTAGTGCTTTATTTGAATGGGTAAAGCTGTGTTTGTCCATGATGAAAGACTATGACTAAGACACGTTAGTGGTTACAATATCTAACATTACACAGTTACACACACATCACATGGTCTAATGTCAGTATTGGATTTAAAGGTAGGCCTACTATGTGTAGCATCCTCAATATCAATAGCAACATCAATAAATCATTACCACTTTAATTTTCAGACATTAGTTTAATTACCATAAACCAGAGGTGTGACCAAGTCAAGTCCAATTCAAGTCCATGTCATTAATGTCAAGTCTCAAGTCTAAATGTAGAACAGCAAGTCAAGTCAGAACAAATCAAGAGTCCAGTATCAATTGAATATCTTAAAGAAAACTAAATATCTAGGACTTTTCGATGCAATATGGTTTTAATAGGATAAAAACTTGGCAAGATCTTTTGTCAAGACTTTAGAAACCTTTTCAAGTCATCAAAGTACAAGTCAAATCCCAAGTTACCAGAACCCAAGTCAAGTGTCAAGTCTTCTCTTCTTGCATCAAGTCAAGTTTCAAGCAGTTAAAATTGTGACTCGAGTCTGACTCGAGTCCAAGTCATGTGACTCGAGTCCCCACCTCTGCCATAAACAAGCAAGAAGACGGCCTCTACGCTGCATTTTACATTGTCTTCCACCCGGTTCGATTTGACAGGAAATTTGCTGGATTGCTTTGCGGCACAAAACAGGAACTGGACAGTCCTAAGTTTGAGTCCGGCCTGGAGCCTTTGTCGTATATCATCACCTCTCACTCCTAATCTTTCCTATCTATATCCACTGTCACCTATCAATTAAAGGCAAAAATGCCCCAAAAAATAATAATAAAAAAAACTGATGTTAGCTTACCTGGTCAGAATGCATTTTGGCTGTTATTGGGTCTTATCCTTCTTCCTTCTAACATGGTTCTGAACATTGAACTGATTAGGAAGCAAATGAAAAAAATCACATCTGGGCCGCATGTAGTCAGGAAAACAGATTTTTTTGGGGGAGTGGGTGGGAGGTGGGGGTTTGTAAATACCGCTATGGACAATAGTTTCTGCCTTTAGCTGTGCGTGCGTGTGTGTGTGTGTGTGTGTGTGTGTGCGCGCAGACCCAGTGCCACCAGCATTTTTCTAATCCACAGGGACACAACTTGGCACCCACTGGAACCTTCTCTCACTGTGACAGTTTCAGCTCACTGATTCACCAGGGGTGTGTGTGTGTGTGTGTGTGTGTGTGTGTGTGTGTGTGTGTGTGTGGACCTGCCTGCATATGTATGTGTTATTGTGTCCATAACAACTTCTCTCTCTCTCTCTCTCTCTCTCTCTTTGCAGCCACACTATTGTCTCTTCTGTTTGAAGGATTCAACATGAGCACTTCAACAGCCCACTACGCTCATTACACACACACACGCACGCACGCACGCACGCACGCACACACACACACACACACACACACACACACACACACACACACGCACACACACACACACAGCGAAGACAGTACAACCCCCAGGGATTGTGTTTGTCAAGTTACTCTTCCTTTACCCTCAGTCTCTGTCTCTTTTTGCTTTTTCTCCTTCTCCTCTGTTTCCACATCTTTTCTCTCTTTCCTCTTTCCCCCTCTTTTTTCTTTCCCTCTCTCCTCACTCTCCCTCCTCTCTCTTTTCTATTTCTTTATACTTACTCCCACAAAGTAGCCCAGGTCAGAGAAGGTCGTAGCCCGCCGGGTTTCATCTCCTCCCCTTTCTTCTGCCTCCTCTCGTCTCCTCTGCTTCTCCCTCTTCTGATCTAGGCCATGAAACCTGTCCACCTCAATGAGGACCTAAGGGAGGCCAGACAGGAGCAGGTGGTATATCCACACTACCCAGGAGGGAGAAAAAAACATTGTGTCTATGAACTGTTCAGAAAAGTTGTGTTCCCTTCATCCTTTCATTTTCTTTTTAAGTGTATTCACTTTGTACCTATGTTATCTTCATGGGTAAATTGAATATATTAAAGTGAAAAGTTTTTTATAACGCTTGTTTCTGCATGATACTTTCTGGATATATATACCTTCTGTCTATGATGCATATTTTGCATATCCTGTATGTGTATAATACTGTAAATTCACATATTTGCTTTTCTTCATATGCTTATATTTTTCTTACCTGTTATGAACTGCATATGTCTCACTGGTGGAGGGGAATTCTCATGCATGTAGACAAAGCCAGTGTCATTTTGCCATATTCTTCCCAAGTCTACTATATATATATACACTATATATACAGTACTGTGCAAAAGTCTTTGGTACATGTAAAAAAAACAAAAAACAACAACAACATTAAGCGAAGATGCTTTCACAAATATGGAAATTAAAAGTTTCTACATATAAAAAAAAATACCATATAAAGAATAGTCTACTGACACTAATGCAGAAAACCCATAAATAAACATCTAACACAAAATTTCTATAAAAAATCTAGGGTGCCTAAGACTTGCACAGTACTGTATATGCACTGTATTTAAATCTGATATATTTAAGTAGTGGATGTGTATATAACCCTATATAATGTATATAACTCTCATCTATGGAATGACAATCTCGGAGAAGATCATTTTAAAATCATGGAAAATGGACTCCATCTCACAGTATAAGGCTTGGTTAAACCAACTCACCAACTCTGTATCTATATGTACATGCATATTTTTTATGGATGTCCTAGAACTTATTCTTAGCTCAGCTTTTGAAAATGTTGACCCACAGTGCAATTTGAATAGCGACAGGTATGAATCTCTCCTTGCCTTCCTCTGGGTTTCCCTCACATTGGAAACGCGTTAGACAATTTCCATATTGCACTGTCTAACATCGCTCCCCTAAGCCAAATGGGAACTCCAGGATGTTTATGTCTCTAAGCAGCTCTTATAGAATGACGTCCGGTGTTAATTAAACACAATACCGTTGAATTCCACCATGACCAATTTACTTCGCCCTGTCTCTATGTGAGGTAGGACAGGTTTGTCAGATGGGAACTGTCTGTCTGAAGGCTTGGTGTCCGGGGGGACCGGAGTGGCAGACGGACCGACTAAGAATAGCAAACCCAGACTGACAAGACAGGTTGATAGTGGACCAATTCACGCCTGGGCTGATGAGAAAACAAAGGCAAAAAATGTACTGCCATGTTACCCCAACACTTTTAGGAATTTGTCTTTTAGTGCTATTATGTATTAAAAACAAGGTAAATCCTGTACAGGCCCATGGCGTGTGTGTTCAATTCATTTCAATTCAATTCAATGCGATGCATTGAAGCATCACTAGCTCTCAGCTAGTGCAACAAGGTTATCGGTTAAATTACCTAATTCTACTAACGTTACTTAAACAGTAACTACACCAAACTCAAATTTGTGGTGAAGCCTGACATCTAATGGTGAAAAGTAGGGCACTAAGGGACTGTTCGTTATTTATGAGAGGGGAGGGGGTGGTGCAAAATGGGGGAGGCATGTCAAATAATTTTTTAAGCACTGGGGAGGGACTTATGTTTTTTATTTTGGCTTTAAGGGAGGGACATACAACTTTAAATGGTTGTATTTTGTATTTATTTTAAATACGTTTTTTCTTTTCAAAATACGTGTTTTACCGCTGTATGGTGACGGGACTCACTAAACTTGGTATCTCCCACCCCTACCTTAACCTCATTGGACCTCACGCCCGACTCATCAGCAGTACGGAGGTAGCTCCCGGTGGACAGCCACAAAACCCACATGGGTTTGCGTGGTGTCCGGGCTCATATTCTTCACAGTCCCTACAGGAAAGACATCGGCTTCATGTATAAACGTTGCGCACGTACAAAAAGGTTGTGTACGCTGGTTTTCACGCACATGTCGGGATGTATAAAAATTAACTTGACATGAGAATGTGCGGGCCGTCCCGCAAACTTTAGACCATGCGTACGCACATTTGTCTGGCTTTGTCAGTTGGCGACGCCAAACTACGATAGTGAAACTCTCCAAATGTTTCAAAATAACGTTTTCACTCAATTCACTGTGCTATGTCTATGAAGTAGTCTATGAAAAACCATAATTATTTCCGCTAATACACCATAATAGTTTGATTATTTATGTGGATAATGTTTAACATTAGAAAGGCCAAAACCCATCTGGCATTGTTATTTTCAATTTTTAGTTCTTCCAACACTGGAGGAAAATGCTATTTTTTCCTCCCTCCATGACTTTTCCTAAATATGAGTGTTTTAAATGAATGAAAAAAACCACTTAGGAAATAGATACAGGCACTCTGCGACCTATCGCCAAGTAGGTCTGACTTATTGAGTGCAATGAAAACCTAGTCAAACTAATTTCCCACAGATGACATCAGGCCTTACTCACAGTGCCAAAACCAAGATCGCCAGTAAACTGGACAGTTTTCTTTGTTTATGTGACATGGAGATGTTAACGCACGTCGGGGACTGTACAGTTGCTGAGGCGCACAGAGATCCATGGTGTACAGGAGGCGAGGCGCACAGATTTGTGTGTAGTACCTGCTCACACAAACCACTGAAATTGTGCACTGACTGCGGGACTGAACGGTAAGAAAGGAAAGGCCACCCGTGCGTAAAACTAAAAAAAAAAGTAGTGTAGAAAAAAATGCCACAAATTGCCATATTTGGAGCGGCAGCACTGCGAACACTGGACATGTCACATTATATGGTTTTGTTTTTAATCTTTGAATCAGTTCAATTGTGCAATTTTACCTTTATTTACAAAAACACTGCATGTGTAAAAGCACATTGGACATATTTGGAGAGGGGAGCACTGAACACAAGCACATTCACCATCGTTTTAGACAAGAAGGTGACAAAAGGGGCGTATTTATAGTCATTTGCATAGTTAATTTTGGGAGGAGACAAGGCGGGGTGAGAGGCTCGTGCATGTGCGCTCAATTTCACGTTGATTGGGATGTATAAAGGAAAGGTGCGCAGGACCTGGCGTGCGCACGGTTTTATACATCTGATAATTTCTGTGCGTATGTACTTTTCAAGTTTTGTGAGTACGCCATCTTTCAGTATGAAATCTACGCAGTCTTTTATACATGAGGCCCCAAATTCCACATTTAGCTTTTATCTATCGATTCTCAGCGGCTGTCATACCCAGAGTGCACGTTGGCTACGTTGGCGGTGAACGCACGCGCACCGCGAGGGGAACCGTCAGGGCCTATTATATTCTAAAAAATAATATTTAAAAAGTCATCAGTTCTAATTTTATTTTATCAATTCATAATTTGACAATCAACATCTATGGTTGGAAAAGGTCAGCCTTTGCTTTTTATTTTCTCCAATACTACCTACCTTTGCTGTGAATATAATAAAATATGGTTATTTATGGTGGAGGGAGGGTCATGCATTTTCCCCCAGTCACTCAGGGAGGCTCAAGGAAAAATATTTGTAGCTCCCCCCCCCCCCCCCCCATAAATAACGAACAGTCCCTAAACTGGCCATCTGCTATTGGCTGGTCTTTGTGCCAGGTGATGTCACCACCTGTTGTATTCTATAGAAGGTGACATCACCTGGCACCAAAGACCAGCCAATAGCAGATGGCCAGTTTAGTACCCTACTTTTCACCATTAGATGTCAGACTTCACCACAAATTTGGGTTTGGGGTTTAGTTACTCTTTAAATACCACAATAACATTACCTACCGGTGAAGTTTATAGGGCAGCTGAAGACGTGGATGTGTAATTTTGCTGGAACGCTGCAGTGGTGAGCATTATTTCATAAAGTTAATATAATTTGATCAGCGGTATCTGAGTAATCCCATGTGATGGATCCATAGTTCATACTTTCATCATAACCAAGATATTGAGACGTAGACTTTACTCAAACATAGCATTATCATAAAAAATAATAAATGTAAATGGTGATGACATAAAGTGGGGCTTGACTGCGTGAAGTGGCAAGGCAAGCAGTTTTAATCTTTTCACGTAGAATTTAGGTCTTATGTTGAAATTGTGTAGCTGATGCCTTAATCCATGTAATAAAACCTGGTTTGGCAACTGTGTGAAATGATTTTCACAACACTTTAGGGGTCCAAACAATAATAATAAAGTTGGGTATCAAAAGCTAGGTTTACAAAATAATTCATACTTGATCTCTCCCACTGTGTTTCTTTCTCTTTCATGCACATGCACACACACCACCCACCCACACACACACACACACACACACACACACACACACACACACACACATACACAAAACAACAGACTGGAACACACATGCCCCCTCCGCTACATACCAACACAGGCGCATACAAGTCGACACACTCATGCACTTTGTTCTTTGTCCTCTCTTTCTTCCCCAAACACACACACACACACACACACACACACACACACACACACACACACACACACAAACACAAGTTAAACTATTGCCTTATCCTGCTGTTTAGCACGATACATCACTGGAGCTTTGCAAAAAGTGTATATCTCCATTTTCTCCATGTTTCACTGACAGTTGACATGTAGAAAATGTTTCATGACCATGGAACCAAGCAGAACCCCTAAATACATGGACGTCAGTGGGTAAAATCAACCAGTGATCAACAATTTTCCATTAAAGTGATTTGTAGGTTGAGGACGATTCAGCTGGATACGTTCTATCCTCCACCACATGAAGGGGAGAGGGAGCAGAGGTTGCACCGTTTGTGCCCTGTGTGTGTGTTATGTGGAACGCACGGCCACATGGAGGCACGCACAGCAGTAGTTTGTGTGCTACGGAGACAGAGTGGCTGGAAAGCCCCTGTCTAAACAGAGGCTCAGATGTGTTAGTGCAGTGGTTCTCAACATGGGGTCCGGGGACCACCAGGGGTCCTTGCGGGGGTTCCAGGGGGTCCCCAGCAAACTGATGAATTGTTAAACTTAGCATTATTTAATTTACAAGAAGTGAACACAATTAGAGAATGAATATGAATGATTATTTTGATCATAGTTTCACTGTTATCTCTCTACCTACAATACAGATAGTCATGGAATTCTGGACAAAATCATCATCTAACAATAAAAATATTCTCAGATTTGGATCCAAGAGACAAAATCTCATCAAATGGGGGTCTGTGGCCTTAATGTGGACTAAATTAGGGTCCTTGATATGAAAAAGGTTGAGAATCACTGTGTTAGTGGGCAGGGACCCTCCCATGGTTATTCGCACATATTGTGTAGCAGCGTCGACAGCCTTGTTCTGCCGGACTTGTGTGGAGGAGACCTGTACAGTGGCCTTGTGGTCGACCCGTTGTCTGTGCATCAAATTTGATCAGTTTGACATGTCTGGGTCTTTTTCCAGGTCTGTGCTTAACACTCAGACCAAAGGACCTGTGAGTGAGAGACCTGTTGTGCTGGAGTTCCCCAAAGACAATAGAGCCCCATTAGAGGGCGAAGCCTGTGTGAAATAGAACGCTAGTTACGCATGGTTATGTGTCTAGCTCTATGATCACAGGTGGAGCCTTCTAACACTCCACGAGCCGCTGAAGACTTAGCAGATGAGGAGTGGTGTTGCTCTGGCCCTTTTAAAGGTGGAGCCCCATAGGGTTGAAAAGGCTTACCCTGATTGGCTGAGCACGTGCATGCTAATTTTCTGTGCACTGAGGCAACTAGACGAGTGACTAAGCCAATAGAGCCATTAGAGGGCTTCGCCTGTGATCATAGAACTATAGTACCATGTGTAACTATCGGCTTCCACTCATAAAAACAGAACAAAACACCAAGAAACCAGAAAATCTCCCTTGGTATCCATTCCAACACAACAAAGTAGACGGTACAGTAAAAAATAAACACATAAAAAAAACAAAAAACATATAACACACACAACAGCTTTTGCAACCAAATTAGTAGTAATAGTATCAGCAGAAGTAGTAGCAGTGGTAGTAGTAATACTATTACTAGTAGTAGCAGGAGCAGTATTAGCAGTGTGCCAGTGTGTGTGTATATGAGCAGCACAACTGGGCCTGGTTCCATGGCATTAGTGTGTTTTGCAAAATTATTGTTGTTAATTATTATCAGTTAGAACTAACAGTGATATATCCAAACTGTTTTCAATACAAAGAGGGACATACTAAGGATGTCCCCTTTCCCCATTCCTGTTTGCCCTTTGTATAGAACCTTTGCCAGAAGGTGTTCAACAGGTGTCCAAGGTCTTAAGGAACATGAGAGTTTGTTATATGCAGACAATGTAATATTCTATAACACTGAGGCTTTGATATCTGTTCCTAATATCTTTAAGATTATAAAAGAGTGTGGCGCAACATCAAGTTACAAGATAAATATGATATAGCTATAGCAATGATGACATTTGGGAAAACTTCACAATATATTGTTGATACATTTTGTTTTTTAAATGGGCATGGAAGAGTATGCAATAACTTATTAATAATTCAGTAGATTATGGAAAATTGTATACAGTACCCACTTACTGTCAGAGCAATCACTGAAGATTTGGACCAATGGTGTAGTTTACCACTGCCAATAGCTGGTTGTGTGGCTTCTGTAAAAATGAACATACTACCTCAATTGTCATATTTTTTTTAAACCTTACCTATGCTACCTAGCTATTACTGGTAAATTCTTACTGCAAAATTTAAAAAAAGCTGGAATTAGTTACAGAAAGTTACAACTTCTTAAAGTTCCGATGACAGAATTAAACAAACCCCTTCATTTGTCACTACAAATTAAAAGAAAACACAGGAAATTAAAAGAAAACAGCTTCGACTGCAGTTTTAGTTGACATATTCTATAATCCAGAATTTCAACCTGCTGTAAAGTCTTGGGCAAGTTTTGGGGAATGGCAGGAAAAAAGGAATTTCCAGAATATCCCAGTTATTCCAGGGTTTAACTCTCAAATCCTTTTCTGAAGTACAAATTCATTTGAAGTAACACAGCACTACTTTAAGTACCTTCAAATCAGCCTGAGCCAATTTATGGTTAAGAGTGGTATACTGGGGAGAATGTCTAAACCTGTTATCCATATAGATGAAATGACTGAATCTATATACAAAGGAGAAAAACAATGCAAGGTTTCTTCTTTCTATCATACACTGAGAAAAAAAAGTACAGTTATACCTTACCCCCAGACAGTCTGAGATCCGTCTGGGATTTGCAAACACAATTTCAGAGAATCATTGGACAAATTAATGGGATATAAAATATGCACAAAATGTAATCGAAGCAGAGAATTTCTATTTAAATGACTTAACCGATATTTCATGACTTGAGAAAAAGTCAGTAGAATATATAAAGACGCACCTGTTCCATGCTGGAGGAAGTGTGGCCTAGCAAACATTTTTTATTTTTTTTTGCATTGCCCTAAAATTCAAGGATTCTGGACTGAAATAGTTAAAACTATGTGTGATATTACAGGCACTATAATCCCTTTAGATCCATATTATTTAATACTGGGTTTCCCACCTGGGCACACTCTAAAAATGGTAAACTAATTAACTTCCCTCTAGCAGTAGCTAGGAAATGTATTACATAATACTTGAAAGCTGAAAAACCACCATCAATATACAGTATATGTGGCTGGGACTTTATGGGGAGTTGTGTGACATGGAATATTTCAGCTATAACACATAAATAATATAATTACAGTTATGGTCCCATATTTATAATGCATTTGTCACTCTTGTCTTTTTGGATATATATGTTTATGTGTATGTATGGTGTATATGTTTTTGTATGCATGTTTATAAGTATGTGAGTTGTCACTGTGGGGTAGTAACTACTAGTTAAGTATTGATGGTCGCATAATTTTTGGGTTAGATTTTTTGGGTTTAGGCCATTATTGGGCCTGGGATATTTACTTTTATTTGTGAAAAGTGTTTCTTTTTTCTAAATATGAATCTCCTTTTTTCTCATTTGTGTGTGGGTATTAATGTATGTGTGTGTGTGTGTGCGTGTGTGTGTGTGTGTGTGTGTGTGTGCTACCGCAGTTGTGGGCATGTACATGAATGGACTTGGATATGTCAGTCTGTGTCTGCTCATGTACACGCACATATTAGTGGATACAACTGCTCATGTACATATATATGTATGTGAATATTAATTTAGAAAATATAATAAAAAAATGTTAATAGCATAAATACAATAGCATAAATAAGGTTAATTTGCTGAACATTTTAAAACTTATAGCTTAAACCGTGTGAGACTAGTGAAGTGCCAAAAAAGTGCATGGACGATATAAAGGATAGATAGATAATAACCAAATAATTTAGTAATTTAGGAAGCTTAAACGGGAAGTGGGTGTGGTTCAGACTGAAAGAGGAATATCCCCCCCCCCCCCCCCCCCTTTGTTTTTTTGTAATCAGTGCCATGGCAATTGTTGAGATACTAAAACCTTAGAGGTGAAAAGTGCGAATTTATTTATTTTTTTATGGTTCATAGTATATTTTTCTATCAACTTATTTATAAAACCTTTTTCATTTTACCACTCCTTTTGGATACATTTTCATATTCTTGTATGAATAAAAATGAAGAAAAATCAAAATCTTCTATGTCCACTCCCAGTCAAACCAACTCCACCTTGCAAAGCCTATCAGCAGACCAGATCAGACCAATCGCAGCACCACAGGCTAAGTACCAGAAGCCACAGTTTTCCATCCAGTTAACTTTGAGTGTCTTAACAGAGAGGACAGAAAGTGATGTCTTGTTTTTATACATGTGCATTTATGCACCAGTATGTGTGTGTATGACAGACAGTAAAAACAGGGAGAGCACATGTGTTATTGGGCAAAAGTGAGTACAAATGTGCATGTATGTGTGTTGATGGATGACTCTGTGTGTGTGTGTGTGTGTGTGTGTGTGTGTGTGAATAAGTGTGTGCACGTGTACAGTAAATCACGTTACAGGGCTGATGTAGATGTTAAATTGAATCGCCTGCCGCATCATTTGTCTGGACGATCGTTACTGGTAATCCGTCTGTCATATTAGCTAAGCATTCCTCATCTTTACGGGAAAAAATTCTTCCCTGGACTCAGTGGAATAGCAGCACTACTATTTTTTGCAAGGAGTGGTTTTACTTTTCCATTTGTTTTCATTTCCTTTTATATTTCTGCAATCACCATTTTGAATGATGATCACACTACATTTCTTCCAAATCATGGTAGATTTGGAAGAAAAATAGTCCCACTTTCATAATTCATTGCAACTCAAATACATTTACTCCAATGTTTTGAACTATTGGAAACAAATGTGTAATTGAAGCTTGCTGTAGAGTTGAATGTTGTTCAAATCCCAAATTCAACAAGTGAAATATATAGAGCAACATACAAAAAAAAAGTTTGTCCCAGTTTGTCCCCCATCTGAAATTTAAGATCTCTGTTCTTAATTACATTGGATCTCTGTTCTAAATTACATCTAGCAAAAGTTATATGTAATTTAGAACAGAGATCCATAAATGTCTAAACTGATGGTAGAAAATTAAGTGGAGAGAGCATAACCTCTGGAATAGTCATTCTTGGGTGAGACTGATGTATGTGTCTGAATTTGGCCGAACTGAAATTATGGATATGATGCAGTTTTATTGATTACACATTTATTGCATTGATCAAAACTACACCGGTTGCCTACAGGAGGCCCTTAACCTGAATTGATCCTAATAAGACATTTTGATCAGATTTCACATCAATTTTTCGAAATGTTCACTGGAGGACACTGTAACTCAATGAGGATGATGAAGGTAAGCAGTGAAGAGGTTGAGGCTACTGCTGTCCAACAGCACCACCCTGATGTACAGAAAACTAATATATAGTCTTTGTAGGTGGCATATCCATGGTGAAGATATTTTCCACCAATGTACATACGGACACGAGAATTTAATTTGGGCAAATGGGGTGATATCAAATTATCAGCAGCAAAATATCAGTGTCGGCCCACAAAAATCCATATCAGTCGAACCCTAGTTCTTATACATGTTCTCATTGTATTAACTTCTAATGAAGGAAATAATAGTGTAACTGTGGACTACCTGGAAACTCCTTTGGGCACCCTAAAGGGTCCCCGAACCCATTTTGGAGAAAACTGTTAATCCTCAGTGGAATAGCCTTTAACCTGTTTTTGGATCTGTCTGCTGTTTTGGTGCCATTTAACTTCAGGTTTTATAAAAAGACCGGAGGCGTCCTTTATAAATGTTGCATTTGCACAAATCAGGCTTGAAAGAGGAGTACGCCACTTTCCACGCAAAAGTTTGGATTTATAAAAAACAAACTTGATGGAAACTTTGACTCCTTTCTGCGCACATTTTGGAAACACTGAGTAATAGCGACTCTGCCAAAGCAGTGAAATAAAGGAAAATGTTTTAATTACACTTTTAATCAATTCTTTACGCTTCATATCATATTACACAGAGTTCTAATATTAATGTCCCTGAGGAACATCCAGGCCTTAATCATGTTTTTGTTGCTTTACGCTAAAAGCTGTCCAGTTTGCCCGAAAAGTATCTCCTTTGGAAAGAGTGAACCTAACCACGCATTCAACATTTCACATTTCATTTGGTTTAATAAAAAAAAAAAACTTAAGAACTTAAAAGACTTAAGAACAGACTTGAAAAGTTTTTTTATTCTCATTAAAAGCACTGAAAGATGCTCCACTGCTGGCATTGCGTTCGCACTGTGTTGCGTCCAATGGCTCAATGGTTCAATTCTTGATGGCTGACGCACGCGTTCTCCCTCATTGAAATAAAGACAAATAAAGTTGATATTGGTTGTTTTCTGGTGTATCCATTCACAATGTCACGCACCCTGTGGAGCAGGGGGAACCTCAAATTGGCTCAAGAGTTACAAGTTGATTGGGATTCATAAAGGGAAACTTGCCTGAGGGAAAGCATACGCAAGTGGTTTTCATTATTTTTTACTGTACACACTTATCCTTTTTTATACGTATGTAACTTTTTACTGTGGAATCTACACAGTATTATCAATGAGGCTCCAGGCCAGCACCTGAAGGTGGAAGATCAAGATAGGTCTAGAGGAACCAATATCAAAAGTTAGTGAATACCTTCTGTTTTCAAAGCCTTCCAAAGTCCTTGAAATGTGGGCTCAGTGAAACAAAGCAGGCTTGTACGCTGATAGCCTCAAAACATTGTGAATTTTGTTTGATTAGCTGTGATAGCAGCCTGCAAAATCAGGTCTAGGTGAGTCAGAGGAAGTGAGCTTGTGACCGGAAGGTTGTCGGTTTGAAGCCCCAGGACTGCTTGGAAAATCTGGGCTGGGAGAGAGAAATTAGGAATGCTCTCCCTTCCCTCAAAAAGGAGCAAGGTACTTAACCCCCGACTGCTCCAGCAGAGCTGCTCTATAGGCAGAACAGTAGCAGACTGGTAGTGGGAAGCTCCCTGTGTGTGTGTGTGTGTGTGTGTGTGTGTGTGCAACCCTATCTCCTTCTGCAACTGCTCTCCCAAGCTGTTGCTATGTGGTGCACCCTGTTTGGTTGCCAAAGGTGGCTGCCAATTTTCACTGAGTTACAAGAGTGCTGGCCAACTGCTGCCTCACATCCAGGCGTTTTGCCCAAAAAGGCTTCAGCCATCCATTTACTGGTCATAGGCTGTAGTCCCTTCAAAAAATGAACTTTGTGAGACTGGTCAGTTGTTTAATGTCCATTTACTGGTCCCGACAAAACATTACAGCCTAATCTAATTTGTCCAGTTTAATCTAATACCAGTTTAAAGTAATAATTTGTGACATTTTCATATAAATAAATGTCCATTTTGCTACTCTATCACCGATTGATCTAATTTATATCCAGCTCATAAAAGCTTTTACATTTGGTCCAGCCAGTGTCTGGTAAGTCTTTCCCAGGAAAAATCCTATGGTACATAGGAAATTATGCATTTTACCTTTCCAGTTTGTTTGGAATAAACAGAAGAAGAACTGGGTAGCATGAGCAGTGATAGCCACCATGGCTGAACAGACAAAGAAAAGACAGAAACTCAAATTTCAACAAATCCCCAAAAATCCAAGGAAAGAGACGTCACAGTACTGGACACACCGTTTGATTGACAAGTTATCTCTAGGAAGTGCAGCGCAAAAACTCCTCCATCTTTAATGCTTAGCACCAAAGATGGAGACTAAATAAAAAAAACACCACAGCAATGAGCGCTTAGCACCATGAAGACAAATTTAATAAAGAATGATTTTGCCATTTCCCATGGAACACTTTGAATGTGCTTTCTTTTCTCCAACTCACGCTATTGTGTGGGACAGTCTTGCATACAAATCATTGTTGCAGGTCAAGCTCTTGTCTGTACTGTCTGTACTGACTGTGCCAGGCAAGTAAAATCACCAATGAGAATATTATGTCAAGGCAGTGTTGCCTGTCTATTCAATCCAAAAGATACACTACTGTCTCTGTTAGATTAAAAATAATTCCAATATGAAAAATGTCAGTTGAAAACAATTCACATCAAAGGGACACAATTATGCAGACAGAAACTCTTACAAGTGAATTAACTCTGCATGGAGAATTTAATAATACATTTTCCCATGCGTTCCTCAAAGCTAAAAGAAGGGCTCACAAAGCTTAGCACTCCCAGCACTAAACAAGAATGAGTGGCAGCAAAAGTACAGAGAGAAAGAGTATGTTTTTTTTTTTTTGTCAAGGTTGTTAAATAAGGTTGGTTAACAAGGATTGATAATTGCATACATCAACAAGGAAATCCTTCTCAATAACATTACCTGTCAGTCTCATCACCCTCGGAAAATTTTGATTTTATATTTTAATTCCTTTTTTCGATGTTGTTTGTCTTATGTAAATGAATAAAACTTAAATATGAAATCACAGTCACGGTTTCAATCAATTAAATATTTACTCCTTGTGTATATCACTACTACTGATGATGATAATAATAATAATAATGATGAGAGAGAGAGAGAGAGAGAGACGTACATATATACATGATGTGTGACTGTTTATATGTAGGTGTACATATTGTGTATGTATATTCATGCATGACTGTGTTTGTATGAATGTGTGTGTGTCTGTGTATAAGCGTGTGTGTGTGTGTGTGTGTGTGTGTGTGTGTGTGTGTGAGAATAGCTAAAGCCAGTTAGTGATGGATAGGCTGTTGACAATTCAAAGATGTCAGCTGAGTAAAGTATGCTAATGCTATTCTCAGCTTCGCATCCAAACACAGCAATGTATTCCAGACTGTGGCTTGGGGACTGGTAATTAGCTGTGTGTGTGTGTGTGTGTGTGTGTGTGTGTGTGTGTTTGCGCCTGCCTACCTGCTTCCTTGTGGATTGAATCAGGCAAACATATCAAGATTACTATAATGACAATTATGATTAAGACTACTATTACTCCTACTACTGCTACTATTACTACTACTACTACTACTGCTGCTACTACTACTACTACTACTACTACTACTACTACTGCTACTACTACTACTACTATTACTACTACTACTACTGCTGCTGCTGCTGCTCCTACTACTATTACTACTACTACTACTACTGCTGCTACTACTACTACTACTACTACTACTACTGCTACTACTACTACTACTACTATTACTACTACTACTACTACTACTACTACTACTACTACTACTACTATTGCTACTACTACTACTGCTGCTACTACTACTACTACTACTGCTGCTCCTACTACTACTACTACTACTACTACTACTACTATTGCTACTATTTCTACTGCTGCTACTACTACTATTACTACTACTACTACTACTGCTGCTACTACTACTACTACTACTACTACTACTGCATTACATTACATTGTGGCAGACACTTTTGTCCAAAGTGACTTACAATAAGTAAATTTTGTCAACAGTAGTCAAACCGCCCATACATATCACAGTCTTCATCAGCTAAGCCTTCAAGTAGGAATAAGTAATAATAATAATAAGTAAGGAATAAGTAGAATTTGTGGAAAGACGAGATAAGAAGATTTCTTAGAGTAAAAGTGGAAGAAGATCTATAGATAGATACATGATTGATAGGTTAATTCAAGTGGGGTCTAGATGTGTCTTCAGTCTCCAGCAAAAGATGGTCAATGATTCCACCGTTCTAACAGAAGGGGGGAGCTCGATCCACCATTGTGGTGCCAGGGATGAGAAGAGTCACGACTTGGATGAGCTTCTTCACCCTGCAAGGGTGGAGGAGCAGAGCGAACAAGCCAGAGTTTGATGAATGTGGATAGGGAGGGGCAGTCTGATGTACTGCCCTGCAGGCGAGTACCAGTGTCTTAAATTTGATGCGAGCAGAGATAGGAAGCCAGTGAAGGGTCCAGAAGAGAGGAGTGACGTGAGAATTTCGGTTGGTTGAACACCAGATGGGCTGCAGCGTTCTGAATGCGCTGTAAAGGTCTGATGGCAGAGGCAGGTAGCCTGGCCAGAAGAGCGTTGCAGTAGTCTTGGTGGGTGATGACAAGTGCCTGGACCAGGAGGTGCACTGCTTCCCTCAGAAGGAATGGGCATATTCTGCAGATGTTGTAGAGGGAGAACCTACAGGAGCAGGTTGTTGCAGCAACGTTGGCAGAGCAGGACAGTTGGTTGTCCAGGATAACCCCTAGGTTCTTGGCAGTCAGAGAGGGCAACATAGTGGTGTTCTCAGTGGTAATGGAGAGGTCTGTGTGAGAGCAGTCTTTCCCAGGGAGAAGGAGTGGCTCCGTCAAGATTGAGCTTGAGGTGGTGCACAAACATCCAAGCACTAATGTCTTTAAGACATGCAGCGATGCACCCATCAATTTGTGTTTCTGAGGAGGGGGGGGGGGGGGGGGAGGTAGAGTTGGGGGAAAGGAGAGGTAGAGTTGGGGGAAAGGAGAGGTAGAGTTGAGTGTCATCAGCATAGCAGTGATAGGAGAAGCCATGAGAAGAGATCACATGGGTCTTCTCATGGCTGCTACAGCTACAACTACTATTACTACTATATTACCGCTACTACTACTGACATGAAATGAGATATCTACCATTTTAAAAGTATAACTCCTTTGATGATGATTTCTGGTATTAACGTATAACTCACTTTCTAATGTTAGTTTTTATTCGTTTCATATGACCTTTGTGTAGTATACAGCTGCATGCTACAACATGTTAAGTCACGACAGCGTGACGTCACTGTCGTAAAGGGATGTTCAGTGAAGTGCAGTTGTTAAATGGCCGCTGATGCAAATAAACACACAGTGAGCACACAGTCCTTGTTCGTATATTTTTGGATGTAACATTGGCGACGACGATGGAGCTTCCATTCTCACCTCTGCCTCCGTTCCTCGCCCTGCCTGGTGAGCCACCGGTCCCATGGTCCCGCTGGCATGAGTCTTTCCAGACGTTTATTGAGGCTATTGGGCTAGCCGAGGCGAGTGATGCGAGGCTAAAGGCTATGCTAATCCACAGCCTGGGCAGCGAGGGACAACGCATCTTCAGGACTCTCGGACCCGCGCAAACATGCGCAGACTGTGTCGCCTTACTGACCGGACACTTCGCTGCCCCACAGAGTGTCATGGTACGGCGAATTGTCTTCCGACAGCGCCGACAGCGGCTGGGTGAGTCGGTCCACCACTTTGTCACCGACCTCCGGTGCTTGGCCAGCCTTTGTAAATTCGGCAATCTAGAGGAGGAGATGATCCGAGACCAACTAGCAGAGCACACAACCGACCCCAAACTGCGGGAGAAACTGTTCATGTCGCCGGACGACCTGCCGCTGTCAAAGGCGGTAGAAATAGCCTTCCAGCTCGAGTCTGCTGCTCTGTTAGCATCTCAGCTCCCGGCCTCTTCTCACTCTGCTCCGCTGGCACAGACAGTAGCCCTGACTGCTCCGCTCTCCGACCCCATCTCCCCTCACGACGAGCTTGAGGTAAATGTCGCGGGACGCCGGGACGCCGGGACGCCGGGGCGCCGCTGCGCTTCGGCTCTGCGGAAACTGCGGTTCTTCATCACACCCCACACGCGCACCGGTCTGCCCGGCCACTGGACAGAGGTGCCGACGCTGCGGTAAGCTGAACCATTTCGCCAAACTGTGCCGCTCTGCGCCCGTCCCTGTAAACCCCCGACCTCGCTCGTCCGATCAATCGAGCCCAACCACCATCCACTCTGTGGGCTCCAGCACCAAGCCCTTTAAGTGGTGCATGGTGGAGCTGGATGGCGTGTGCCTGCCACTGCTGCTGGACACTGCGGCTTCCAGGTCTCTGCTCAATGAGTCCACGGTCTGGCGGCTCTTTCCCCGACTGACGATCAAGGCAGGCGCCGAGGATCTGTACGGCTATGGCCACACTAAAATCGGTATGGTGGGTACTGCCACCTTCTCTGTACGTTATGGCTCCAGAGCTCTCCCGGCGTTCACCTTTCAGGTGTCTCGCCATGGTGCCAACCTCCTCGGGTTTGACCTGTTCTACGCCCTGGGCTTCTCCATCACGGACAACACGGGTGCCACCATATCGACAGTGACCACGCCCTGGCTGCACCGCTGGCCTTCACTGTTCACTGGGCTGGGATGCCTCACTGCCTTCAACCACCAGCCGCTCCTCGACCAAGCCGTGTCCCCTGTCATCCAACCTCTGCGCCGGCTGCCCCTCGCTCTACGCGACGATGTCACGGCCGAGCTGCAGAAGCTCCTGGATGCTGGCATCATTGAGCGAGTCGACGCCTCTCCATGGATCTCCAACCTGGTGGTGGCAAAGAAAAAGACAGGCGGCTTGCGCCCCTGCATTGACCTCAGGCAGGTAAACAAAGCGGTGATCCCCGACAAGTACCCACTGCCCACGACGGAGGAGCTCTCTGCCAAGTTCCACGGCTCAACGGTTTTCTCCAAGCTCGATCTTCGCCAGGGTTACCTGCAGGTTCCCCTACACCCAGAGAGCCGCAACCTCACTGCTTTCGTGACCCACATGGGCGTCTTCAGGTACACCCGCATGCCCTTCGGACTCAGCTCCGCTCCCAGCTGCTTCCAGAAGATCATGGTCACTATCTTCGCAGGCATCCCGGGTGTGGTCGTGTATCTGGATGACATCGTGGTGCACGGAGCAACATCTGCCCTGCACGACGACCGCCTTTCCAGGGTGCTTGACGTGCTCGCCCGCCACAACCTCACACTGAATGGGGAGAAGTGCATCTTCACTGCGCCCGTCATCGAGTTTGTGGGGTTCCGCCTGACTGCCGACGGCCTGAGCCCACTCCACTCGAACGTTGACGCGGTCCTGCGCCTACCTGAGCCCTCCTGTCCTGCGCAGCTGTCATCGTTCCTTGGGATGACCGCATTTTACCTGCGTTTCCTCCCCCACTATTCGGAAACCACCGCACCGCTGCGCGCCCTCCTCAAGCAGGACGTGCCCTGGTCTTGGACCCCTGCATGCTCTACCGCAGTCCGCCGGCTGAAAACGCAGCTCACTTGCCCGCCTGTTCTCGCCCATTTCGACCTGCAAAGCCCCACGTTCGTGACTTGTGATGCATCCAACACCGCTGTCGGTGCTGTCCTGTCCCAACTCCAGAGAGGAGCTGAGCGCCCAGTGGCATTTGCTTCGAGGTCACTTACTTCGGCTGAGCAGAAATACTCCGTGGGAGAGAGGGAGGCACTGGCCTGCGTCTGGGCATGTGAACGGTGGCACATGTACCTTTATGGGCGGCACTTCACTCTCCGGACAGACCATCAGGCCCTCACAGCTCTGCTGGCCACGACCAGATCAGGACACAAGCCACTACGCCTTTACCGGTGGTCAGAGAGGTTGCAGGCTTATAACTTCACTACAGAGTTTATGCCTGGCAGGGACAACGTCGTGGCAGACTTGCTCTCCAGAGCCACGCCCAGCTCTGTGCCGGATGCCGTCCGAGACCCCTCTGAGTCGGAGCTGGTCCTCATGTTGCACGAACCCCTCCGGGCAGCTGTCTCCCTGCACGAGCTCCAAGCAGCGTCTGCACAGGACCCGGTGTTCACCCAGCTCCTCACTTTCATCCAAAAGGGCTGGCCCGCCAGGGTGCCGGAAGAACTAGCACCTTTTCACCGTGTCAAGGGTAACCTCTCCTGTTGGAATGATGTCTGCGTGGCAAGGGGGCTGTGCGCAGTGATCCCCAGCGCCTTGAGGGCACGCATCCTGGCCATGGTTCACGATGGTCACTTAGGCATCGTGAGGGTCAAACAACGCTGCAGGGGCCTGGTTTGGTGGCCTGGCATTGACAGGGACATTGAGATGATGGTGAAGGACTGCACAGCTTGCCTCACCAGTGGTAAGACCGGCCCGGTCCCACCTCCGCCTTTGCAGCCCCTGCCGTGGCCAGCGGCACCGTGGACCCACATCCAGGTGGTCATCTGTGGCGAACTTCACGGCATCCCTCAGCACCAACGCTTCCTTCTGGTGGCCTACGACCTACATTCCAAATGGCCCGAAGTGCTCCCTGTCGGGTCTGTCACTGCCAGGGTGGTCATCGACTTCCTCGCCTCCCTGTTTTCCCGCTGGGGTGTGCCTGACACCATCACCACTGATAACGGCCCCCAGTTCATCTCAGCGGACTTCGCTTCCTTCACAGGGGAGAGGGGAATCAAACATATTAGAACTGCCCTATACCACCCTCAGGCCAACGGCGGTGTGGAGAGGTTTAACCAGACCCTCAAGAACGGGTTCAGAGCACACCTGGCAGACGGCCTCCCATTCTCATCAGCACTGCAGAACACCTTACTGCACTACAGGGCGACGCCACACGCCACGACAGGCAGTTCTCCAGCCCTCCTAATGCTGGGACGTGAACTGCAGCTTCCCCTGGATCGTCTACGCCCTCCGACAGAAGACACTCCAGCGGCGAAGCCCTCTACCAGCGACAGAGTAGCAGACCAGCAACACCACATGAAGCAGCGCTTCGACAGGGTGCGACGTGTGAGATGCCCTGCACTCGCAGTGTCAGACTGGGTCCGGATCCGTCGACCCAGTCGGTCCCACAAGCTGCTTTCCTTCTGGTCTGCACCCCAGCAGATCACGGCACAGTTGGGACCGGCTACCTTCCGCCTGGCCGACGGTTCACGTTGGCATGCCAGTCGCCTTAGATGGGTGACGGCACCGTCCGCCTCTGACCTGGCAGCCGCAGCTGATCCGCGCCACACGGACGGGGACTGGGACTTCCCTGCTGTACAGCCAGGAGCCCCGGCTGCGCATCCGCCAGAACCCGATGCACCAGCTGAACCCCTGCAGCCTGGGCCTCGTCCTGCCCGGGTTCGCCGGAGGCCCCCTTACCTCAGAGACTATGTGTTAACCTTTAAATAAAACCTAGACTAGTACATAGCCTGTCACGTGGCAGAATAACCCACAAGGCTATGCGGGTAAACCGGCAGTCTACCCTGTTTACCCAATCAGGTTGGCTATGTTCAGGCCATAGTAATATTCTGTTGCACTAAATTGTTTCAAGTCTGTTTGTACTTTAGAAGGGGGGGGGTGAATGTAGTATACAGCTGCATGCTACAACATGTTAAGTCACGACAGCGTGACGTCACTGTCGTAAAGGGATGTTCAGTGAAGTGCAGTTGTTAAATGGCCGCTGATGCAAATAAACACACAGTGAGCACACAGTCCTTGTTCGTATATTTTTGGATGTAACACTTTGCGTATAACATAGTAGCATTTTTGTGAATGTGTGCCAAAGGAGATCAGGTAAAATTTTCACTCCAAATAAATATATGGCATTTAAAAGGTAAATCTTCTTGTTTTTTCCCAGACTACTTGTGCTAATGGGAAATATTTGACTGTAAATATAAGTCACTCTTAAACCTGCAATAAGCGATATCAGATCTTCAGATCTTATTACCAATCCTGAAACTTATGTGTGCTCTATGCAGATTTTACTTAGACATAATGGTATAAACCAATATCCACACACGCGGGCCAGCTGTGTTGCTGTTTTCACCTCTCCTCTAAAGCATGTTGTCAAATTCCGGAACTAAGCTCCTCCCGCTTCCTCCAGTAGCTTCCCGATTTTTTTTAACTAGCTTGACACCTCCCTCACTGTTTAAAAGCCCCCCCATTCCTGATTGAAATTTGCACATAATGGCGGAATTGATGAAGCAAGGGAGTAAACTTTGTGAACTAGTAAACTTGGTACCTACCTCTTTACTGTGGGACATGTAACCTTCAGCGGGAGAAATACCTGCCAAAGCGAGACTGGTAACTGGCAAGACTTCTACGTAGGAACGTTTAGCAGAGTTATTAGCCTTAATTATGCACGGTGCTTTGCAATGTTTGTCCTTGGTTAGCCTCCATAGTGCAGTGGGTGTATATAGTTTTTATTTACAAATTTGTTGCAGTCTCTGTCACCCTCTAGTGGTCAGAAAATGTTGCTTATTGCAGCTTTAACCACGTCTGTCTAACTGTCTAGCTAGCTTCCTTTTTCAATCATGTACTGGCTTGCTTCATTATTTTCACTTATCAATTCCTCAATCTGCTGATCTATCATTTACAATCCACAAACGTAGTACAAAATTTTTACCTTTATCACTTAACAACCTACAACCCATACCCAGACCTTGAAGGCCTCTTCCAGTGAAAACACTGTTCAAAGGGTAGAGAGCAGAGAGACTAAGTATGGGGTTAGTAAAAACAAGCCGGTCAAATTAACATTACAGATTTCCTTTCCTTAATTTATTTAATGTTACTCGACAGAATAAGATCTAGTTGTTTGCTTGCCTTCATAACAGTGGTTGAAGACCGGCCACATCCAAAAATACATACTAACATTAGTTAGTAAACCAAATAACAAATTACCGTCTGAGTCAAGTTAGAATGCATTTAAAACTGAGGGTAACACTTTCTATGACGCCCATGTCTATAATGCATTATAAACATACTTATAATGCGTTATAATCTGCTTATAGCACTGTATAATTATAGTTATAAGCACTCATAAATATTCATAATGCTTTATAACAATAATCATAACACATTATAAAGCATTTTATAATGACTTATAAGGTCAAGTAGTAATATGTTTATGTGAACGAGCTATCAGATAGCCTGTAAGCTAATAATAGATTATGATACATCCTTGTGTTATGTACTTGATTTTCAGTCCCATCACAAACTCTGTCATCAAGTCTTGAGGTCTATGCACTTGCACTGCGTTATTTTTGTTTTTGCCTTGCTCGGAGCAAGTGAAGTGGACGCAATATCTTCATCTTAAAGGCCTCTATGCACCCCAGCAACGACTCAGGCCTGCAACGATTATTTAATTTGAACATATTTATTTATTTTAGTAGATCTACTATTACTCCAAAGACTGTGTTGTTGAGTGTGTGTGTATCCACAATTGCTGGATTTCATTTTGAGAATAAGCTAAAGAAAGTAAGATTGGTCAGTTAATTTTAAAGTACACACTTTGCCTCTGTGGAATGTAAAAGATTGATATTGGAATATCTGGGTATTTGCTTTGATAATTGGACGTTGTTGTTTTTTATTTTCTGTTTTTATATTTCACATCTTGCTAGTTGCATAACTAAAGGCAATTGGTTTGCATTTAAAGTATCTGGTGTTGAGTTGTGGTAATTTTTATACAGTCACATTGGGACATTGAGTTCAGGTTAATTGTAGTAATTGTACTACAATTTCTTACTAATTCTTAGTAGATATTGTTTAAATTCTTTAAACAGTACTAAGTGGAGGCACCACCATTTATTAATTCAGAGAGATTTACTTATTTTATTTATTGTCAAATTGGAGTACTCAATTTCTGTTATGACCCGTTAAACAAATAAATAAATTTTACATTTTGTGTGTTGTTCTTGCATAGATTTAATGATATTTTTTTCACTTTACTTAAAGCAAACAATGACCACTTATAGTGACTTATAACCAGCTTGTAATGTATTATATCTGCCTATACCTCAGGAATTTAATTACTTTACTTAAAGCACCCAATAACCACTTAGAGTAACTTATAATCACACTATAATGCATTATAACAGTGATTATAATGCATTATAAAATGATTATAATGTATTACAACTATGAGAATTATAATACACTATGATCCTTGCAAAAAAAGTCAGTGAGTGACCAGCAATTATGAAGTATTATGATACTTGACCTTATAAGTCATTATAAAATGCTTTATAATGTGTTATGATTATTGTTATAAAGCATTATGAAAATGAGTGCTTATAGCTATAATTATACAGTGCTATAAGCGGATTATAACGCATTATAAGTATGTTTATAATGCATTGTAGACATGGGCATCATAGAAAGTGTTACCAAACTCAGGCTTCAAATACTAAGGTATGGACTTCCCATCAATGTTTAGCCAATCAGATTCAGCCTATGTTAAGCCTTATCCAATCAATCAAGGGCAATCTGTTTTAGCCTTATATGACAGTATCATCATGAGAACCAACTAACTACATGAATGTAATCATGATCAACTTAACTGCTGTCTTCAATGACAAATTATGACAAGGCATGTTGTTTTCTGGCTCACTTGCTGACCCAGAGGCCTATAGTGGCCTGCAGTTGTGACATGTCAGTGATAAAACCTGTCTATCTTGTGACTGATCTGATGCTGGGCAGTGGAGCATGACATAAACCAAACAGGAGAAGTTAAAGTGGACCAATAACACTAGGCGTTTTCCCTCTTATTTGATTTAGAGCAATTATTTCAAACCCTAGGCTGGTTTCCCCATATGAGAATACAACAATTGCACCCACACTCAATCACACCCAAACCAAACAGAGACCTTGTGGAGAGGGACGTTTCTTACTACTTTTCCAAACCAACCTTTCAGCTTCACCCAACTACAAGAAGCACTGTGCATTATGGGTTAATCACACCGTAAATTATGGGTCAAGGGCAAGTTTTACCCCAGTAGAAAGGTTTGAGGTGTGAAACGTAACTGAACCAATGTGTAAATGCAGTAAAGCAACAACTTCACCCGATTCAGAACAAAGCAAACAGGTTACTACCCATAGAACCGTAAACCTGACCACAACATCTGCATCTAAAACAGCAATATACAAGGACCAGAAAACTACAATGACTGCAATACTGAATTATATGGTAATGGGTGAAAATGAGTTGCTATGGTGATGATAGTTTCCACAGTGTTGTGAATGTGATTTTCAGTCAAGCTGAACTAAACTTTATTGACAGTAATTTTCATAGACAGAGTTCTGGGCTATTACCCACTATATTTTTCCAATTCATTAAGCCAGGGTTTGGTTTGATACTAATAGTAGAAAATGGCATAAGGCAGGAAATAGTATTACCAGTACATTCCCTTTTTAGGTCTAAACTATTAAATAACCTGGATGCATCTAATGGAGCTAACAATATACTCAAATCTAAATTAGGAGGATGTAATGACAGAAACAACTACACAGCAGAACTAACAAGCATGAGAGGGATAAAACTTCAGTATACTGCAGGATGTGAATTATCTTTTTCTGTATCTGTTGTTTAAGCATCTATCTTGCTAATTCAGAAATTGTAAAACTTCAGTTCATTGAGGTGGGGCATTTATTGGCATTACCGTTTTTGACTACTGAGTTGAGAGATTTATTTTGGCAAAAAGAAGGGCCCCCCGGATAACTTGGTGTAATTTGCATATTTGTATACTGTACTATTTACACTGTTAAACTCCTCCTAAAGCGAACCAAAACAGGAGCAAGAAAAAGCAAATTCAGTTGTCTTGTACTTCTTCTCTTGTACTTCTCTTATCCTCTCTTTTAAAAGAAAACTCAATCCATTTCTTTTTCAGGGTCTCAGTCCACTTTTCTGTCCTCACCTACCTGTTTCTTCCCAGTCTGCTTATTTCTGTTATTCGTTGCAATCTGTGCCGCATGATGTGCCCATGGTGAAAACATAAAACAGCCCATTGAATTGGATCTGGCTAAATGGCACAAAATCTCATAGTGAAAAGTAAATCACACTCAAACCACCTTCTGTGGAAAAAAAATAGGGGTTGGTAAATTAAAATAATAATAATGATAATAAAAATGATAACCCTATATTTCAAAGTGTCATGGTATCCCCCTAAACTAGGGGCTAGAACCAAAAAGGGGGTGCAGGTCTGTTTCTGGTGGGTCACCACATTTTAAGACTGTAAGTTTTCATAACACCAGAGCACAATCAATTTTTACCAGATTTGGTCTGCAGAATGCTGAACCACATAGAATCATTTTGTTCTGTGTGGTAAAGTTGGCTAAAAATAATATTTCCCACTGTCTGTTTACAGCTCAGGTTAACTCCTGAAACTGGAAGAAACTGTAGAGCATCAAATTCAAAGAGGATTCATGGCTTACTTAATTTCAGATTGTTTTTAATTTTCATTACTCAGTGTGCTGGCAAAGCATGAAAAATGAATTGGGAAAGAGGAAATTCCAGCAACACTTGCAATACTGAGAACAAATATTTATTAGGAAAACCAACGCTTCTCAGCATGTGGCCTTCATCAGGGTTTGTAAAACAACGAATCTATAAATGTGTATAAATACATAGGACACACTAAAATCAACCAACAGAATACGAGACAATGGAAAAAAACAACCCATAGATTACTAGCACATAGTTTCATTGAGCCATACAGACACAGAGGATGTGGTCATGTGACAAACTAAAAGCACACCCATTTGCTCAGCAGTTTAGCAAAAGTTTCCCTCCTCTACAGGTTCCTACTGACTGATCAGAGGTCAGCCAGACGGCTCTCTTAAGAGGGCACAGGGAGATGTGGTGGTTAGTTTTGCTAAAATGTCCTGTGTTCTCTAATTTGTTCTTTTAGGGGCTGGGATGTTTCACCAATGGATATCTTGAACACTTTTTTGCTGTGCCAGACATCTTGGGTTCTAATCCCAGATGAGTCAATTTGGCACTATCATTTTTTCATGCATGCTGACTCGCAACTTATCACAATTTACATTAGGGATGGCAATTGCGTTTAATAATATTACCTAATAGGCCTATACACCATGCCGTCTTTACACAGCTGACCCAGTAGCAGAGCAGGGATAGAATTAATCATGATCAATTTCCACAAGCGTACATGTATATTTACACCTTGGGAGGGAGATCCACAGGAGCCACTGTATCTCATGCAGCAATAAACTTCATGTGGATGATTATGGTGTGATACCATTTCAAAACTAGGCCATTTATATGCCTGGTAGATTCAAGATGTTTCTGTTAATATTGTAGTTTTGCCTGCTTGAATTAAAACAAAGTCTTCATCAACCTAGCTTTGATGTTTTTGCAGTTCTTCCTCATCTCAAGCACGTTGACTGTAACAATAAGGTAAGTAAAAGTAGGCCCGTCTGATCAAATCGATCAATCAATTTAATAACTAAATCGATTTAATAACTAAATATATAAATATAACTTATATTTTATATATGTAGCAAATGACAAGCCTAATAGGCACTGATTTAGGCACTGTATTTTGATGTTGTTTAATATTTATACTGTGTCCATTCACAGGATGATTGAATGACATTGCATTCTCAGTGTACTGACAATTGCTGCCGTTACCACATTTAAAATTGTCAACAGGAATTTTACCTGTAATGTTATTAGAGATGACCTCTTTGGTGAGGGCATGCTCTAACCACTCCACCTCGGATGTTTCTAGCCCTCTTAAAGGTAACCATTGGTGGATCTTTAAAAGCGTCTCTAAGAAGAGGGTCACTCTGGAGAACATGCCAGTGTTTCAATACCGCATTCTTAATATTGCTGGTTTTGGGAACGCATGTGCAGTAAATAAGGCCCGGGTTGGATGTAGGTTTCTTATTGGAATGAAGACAGATTTCATGGGTTTTAGGTTAGTTTGATGCTGTTTCTATTTTTATCCTGTTCAAATGCCATAATCAAAAGCTGACAGTTATTTTGCCTCAAATTTTTATGTAAAATCCTTATTACACTGTAGAAGGCTCAACAGTAAAACAAGCTCGTAATTCATGATAAACTGTGACCTATTTGGCTCTGTGAAAGAGAAGCCTAATTTGCCAATTCCGGGATTAGAACCACATGATATTCACGCGTATTCATCTTTTTATGTGAAATCCAAATCACATTTTACAGTATGATTCAACATCAAAAGCCCTGTATCTGGCGTCTCTACTGACTTGTAAATCCAGTAAATATGGTAACAGATCACGGGACTGGTTAGTTTTAAAATCTCTCTCTGGTACTATGCACCTTATTCTGTAAATAGAACAGACTGCAAAGCTCTTTGAAATTAGAATTTCTTGCCACCCTCAATTATTTTAAAGGATAAGTTCGGCGATTTTGGTCCTATATATAATTTGCCTCTGTAGTATTTAGTTTTGTGGACGGTCAGGTCAGATTGTAAACAATTGCACATGGAGCCGGGTAGAGTTTGGTATCAGACTATCCACTGAGTGGTAATGGTGCGGTACGTCTGCTTTCCGGGCTGCGAATAAAAAATATGTCGGTTGGTTGCCAAATTGGCGACCAACCGACATATTGACCACCATACTGGCTTTTTGGCCCCGCGACAGCAGGGGCTCTATGGATGGTATTGTCTCTCGGTCGGCCCGCAGGGAGTTAGACTGCAGACTCTCAAGCAAGAAAACTCAGTTTGATCCCCGGCAGAGACGCTTCCACAAAATTCAACATTGCTGGGATGTTAGACTTTTAGTCTTGTTTGGAGATATTTTGACAAACCCCATTTGGACTCATTGTTAGCAGCAAGAGACCTAGCAGTGCTGAGCTTGCTGTTTCAACTGACAGTTGACACTTTTCTGTGGGTCCATGTACTAGAGACAAATTATATATAGGTCCAAAATCACCAAACAAAGCAGTGATATCTCACATTTTATATGATGCTTGTGATTGCTTTTTATAATGTATGTCTCTGTATGTTGCTGTCATGGAGGTCTGAGGGCTGTGACAATTGTAACAATTAGCTGTGCACAAATAATGGCTAAATAGCCTACATAACAACCGGGGAAAAAAGACTAGTCACTTTTACTTATAATGTTACTGAAAGGATCTACCCCACACCACAAAAGTTTTTGTCAGGTACTGTATTTCTCTAATGTAGATTTGTTTGCAAATTTAGGTTACAATGACACAGTACTGTCTTTGTCTTTAGCTGTAGTCTCTACTCCAAAACACTGAGTTGTAGTTTGAGAAGAGTCAGTTAACCTGAACAAAATGTTAGCTAGCCAGCAAGCTAATTCAGCAAAGCAGCCAATAAATGTTAACACACAACTATTAGCCATTATATGCTAGCTTCTACTAGATACGTTAGCTAATGTGCATATCAGATGTGTTACAAGACAGTGATGGTTAGCTGACAAGATACTACGGTTAGCTAGCTAACAAGCTGACATCTGAACACAAAATCAGATGTATCAAAAACAACAAAGAAATTAAACATGTCTATTCAATTCTGTTGAGATGTCGTACATTCAGAAATGCAACCAGCTTTTCTGTGCCACTGTTGCCTGTGGATCTCCGATATGGCCACCAGGGGGTGTGCTATCACCTGAAAGCCCTCCGTTAAAGCTTTGTCAATTGTTCTCCAAGAGAAGCTGAATTCAATACAGTCCATATTACACCATACCGTAGATGCGTCCGCAGCAAAGAAAAAAGACCCAACTTTGGCCCCTACTGTCCCAACTTAACTCAAGCAGTCGACTGTACTGTATCTCGCACTTAGTTATTTCAGAGTTGGTATTTCCAAGCCATCAACTTCCAACTGAACTCGACTCGAGCCAAAGTGCCGTGCGGCGCTATCAACCTCCACTACAGCCACTGAAAGGGGAGGCTTCCCTGAAAGGAGGACTATTTAGCATATAGTGACATGGGGCGGGGGAGGGGGGGTGCGGGTGTGTGTGTGTATTGGGGGGGGGGGGGGGGGGGGGGGGTGACAATTTGACTGGGTGGGACAGGAGAGGGCTAATGGATCTGCAGGAGGGACAGTGTGGCAGGAGAGTTGGCCTATACCGAACTTGACACGCAATTAGAACATACATGGCATATATATATACACTTATGGAGTGTGGGCAAGTCTGTGTGTGTGTGTGTGTGTGTGTGTGTGTGTGTGTGTGTGTGAGAGAGAGAGAGAGAGAGAGAAAGAGAGAGGGAGAGAGAGAGATAGAGAGAGAGAGAGAGAGAGAGAGAGAGAGAGAGAGAGAGAGACAGAGAGTCCCCTGAACACACCACACATTATCTGGGGTGCCAGATAGCCTGGCCTTTGGTTGGTCTCCCCCCCACACACAACCCCTTCTCACCCACCACACACACACCCCACCCCCACCCCTAGACCCGACACACACACACACACACACACTAACACACACACCTGTCATGGCTAATGCAGAAGGGGTGTGTAGGGGGCACGAAGCAAGTTGTCAGCACTGTCATCAGGCAGGCAATGAACTGGAGGAACGAGAAAGTGACAGGAGGTGGTGTGTGAGCGTGTGTGTGTGTGAGAGAGAGAGATGGAGGGCGAGAGAGAGAGAGATGGAGGGCGAGAGAGAGAGAGACAGAGGGAGAGAGAGGTCAAGTAAAGGAGGGATGTGTATTTGAAAAAAGTTTCAACTAACTCGCTCTGTCTCTCTGTCTGCCGAGCTTTCTAACTCCTTCTACCTCTTTCTCTCTTTACCCTTTCTCTCTCTCTCTTTACCCTCTCTCTCTCTCTCCCCTCTCTCTCCACTGTCAGAGGTGCTCCCTCGCTCGCATGATGAAGTGGCCCCCTCTGAAACAGGAGCAAGTCCTGAATCTGTTGTTCAAATATCAAACAGGCCGGTGGCCAGTGGAGAATGTGATGCAGAGTTCCTCATAGTTAAAGGTGAAGCTCAGAAACCAAGCTTTCAAACCAAGCTTCTCTCTCTCTCTCTCTCTCTCTCTCTCTCTCACTCACACTCACACACATACACACACTCACACTCACACACATATACACACTCACACACACTCACACACACATACACATGTATTCTGTTGCAGCTTTCTGATTACCTTTATTGTAATCAGTAATCTGGAGCAAATATGACCTCTGGATTACTCCAACTAATGAACATAATCGGGTTACTTTTGGTTTGATTAGCCTCCAAAATCCATCTGAATCTGAGGCCGAATCAATAAATATATACAGTATATTTCTTAATACAATTTATGGAATGTAATGCAAATAATGTTAGGGGTCAGTGCCAACCATTATCATTTCCAGCCTCGCAAAATAAAGTTTGCACCTATTTTCTCACACTATAGATGTCATGTTTCTGAGTAATGCAACAGGTAATCAACAGTGTATTTAAACAGTAAAAAGTAAAGAAAGTAACAAAAAAGTAGTAGCTTCATTCCTGGTGTCTTCCAGGCAATCTACACAATTACCAAATGAGATTACTGTAATCCTGTTACATGCATTCAGTTTTTCTCCAAATATGCACGTCCATGCGTGCGCACACACATACACACACACACATACAATCGCACATACACACAGATTTGAGTGACAGGTCGGAGTAAGGTGCAGGATAAATCTAGAAGCAGCGACCTACAGTATCATGTAATTTTAATGATTATTCCCTGGGCTCGAGACAGAATACACACACACACACACATTGAAACACAACAAAAATGCCCACACAAACGCACACACAGAGACAGGGATTCAAACGGTGTAATGAAAACAAACTAGTGTCAAAGAATTTAGGGAAAACAGCTCCTGGATATAGAGTACAGCCGCAATATGACTGTTGCCTCATTATACTATAAATAAAATAAAATAGGTGATGATATTTAAGTAGAAGTGGCCAAACAAAATGTTTGCTGAAAGGTAAGAATTTTACTTTGTTCTCCTGTTCTATATATATACACATTAATATGAAACTAACTAATGCCAGAAGCTTTAATAGGTCAAGTGTGTTAACGTGATTTGGTGTTAAACGTGAGATGCATTACTCAGCACTTACAATTTTATAAGGGTTTCAGGCTATGCATTTAAAAAAATCTTCATCTTCAAGACGAGGGACAATGTATTATGAAGGTCCAAGTCAGTGCTTCTGCCTCAGGTTGAGTGCGGGTTATTAGAGTTTTATGGTTTTAATTTAATTTTTGGTTCTGTTTAAGTTGCAGTTGGACTATCTGAATCAGTTTAGTTTTTCAAAGTACTCTGGCTTTAGTTTTGTTTTTTTTATTTTGTTTTAGTCATATTATTTACAGCCAATTAGGTGAAAAATAGCAGTTGGTTGCAAAAGTGCATCCTTCATGTCTTTGTTTTGTTTTTTTGGAAGTTGGGAAAATAATTCTTTATAGAATGTACTGCTCCCTCCACAGTTGGAGAATGGTTCAAAACAAAATCTTAAAAATAAGCATAATAATAATCCATGGTATTTTTATTCTACTTCAGTTAGTTTGGGATTTTTTTTTAATTTTGTTTTAATTCATGTCATTTTTATTTTTATTTTAGTTTACAAAAAATGCTTTTTCACATTCATTTTTATTTTAGTTTTAGTTTCAGTTTTTGATAATAACCTGAGATGAGTAGAAAGAGCTATATACTGTAGGCAGGTTTACACTTGGGTGGTAAATCCTGTTTTGCAGCAGTTACAGATCAATTTGTGACTGGAGTTCGAGTCCAACAGTTGCAAGTCAAACTACCTGACTCCTCTTGTCAAGACATACATGGCTCTCAGAGACTTTAAGATACAACTTCGGTAAATCCCAACTCCTAAAAATAGTGCTACAACAGTTGCAACACCTAGTATGAGTGGAAAGAAGACCATAATGCACTAGGACAAACAAAATGTATGAAATATTGCTTTAACACCAGAAAGGCCAAACTCCATGCTATTATTACTTCCATCAATTGATGGCTTGTTGGCCTTCTCTTAGACCTCAAAAATCCAGTGGCCTTTCTAGTTTTAAATAACACTTTCAAAGAAATATACAGATACTAAATAAAGAGATTCCTGATTAGTAGCTTTCATAAATATAATCCCATAATTGGTAAATGTTATAGTGGGAGAAAATAAATGCTACACACTTCTCTGGGTGTGACTATAAATCCACCAAACTGCTTATGGCCTGTGTGTTTTCAGGGCTATACAGTTAAAAACATAAGGTTTAATCATATTTAGTCAAAATGTGTGACATGAATATACTCACTCTCTAGCATTTCCTATTATAAAAAGTGGCAAAAGATTGTGTAATCATTATAGGAGGTGTAAAACAAAACAGGGTAACACTTTACATTATATGTACATCATAAGCACATTATAATTACATCATAACTGCATCAGAAAACCCCATAATACACTGTAATGTATCACAAGGCTGTTGTAAGTAATACCACTAGGGCTTATATGTTTACTATTAACACATCATAGGCACATCAGAATTATATCATACTGGCATTTCCCCAGAAAATGTCATTATACACTACAATCATTATAAATCTGGTATAGCCAGGTTATGAGGCTATTATAAGTAATGCATTTACCACTGTAACCTGAACATTTCTTTTGTTTATAAGTATTCCTACTGTACCGCAATGTCTTATAAGTAATTTATGAACTTATCATAACCTGGTCACACCAAATTCACAATGCATTATAGTGTATTGTGACATTTCCTGGAACCACTATGATGTAATTCTTATTCTCTGCTTATGATGTGTTAAAAAAATAAATTTAAAGGCCCCAGTGATAAATATATTTCTTATAATTGCCTCATAACCTGATCATGCCAGATTCATGATGCATTGTAGTGTATTATGACATTTATTGATGCAGTTATGAGGTAATTATAATGTGCTTATAATGACTATAGTTTTGTCGCATGCAAGACACGTTTCTTTTTGAGAAAATGTTGCACAATTGATTGTAAAAGGCTATAATATTAAAGCAACATTTAACATTTGTGAGCCAGCATGGAAAAACAGGCACAGTGTAATTGATATTATTCATTACTGTAAATTTTCTGGTATATTTTGATAATGTTTCACTCCACCCTGTGTTTCTAGCAGGGTCTGCATGAAAGACCAGCAGCTTCTTTATTGAATCAATATGTGTGATCTTGGAATTATTTGCTTTTCATTTCCTATTAAAAACACAAAAAGGGGTTCTGTAGCAAAAGTAAAATTAAAATACCTAATTTAATTTTAAACATAACGCAGTAAATACAAATACATTTTCTCCCATAGTTCATTTTAGGTTTATCAGGTAACTTGTCGCATTACCAGTCAAGATTATGTAATTGTACATTGGCAAAACATGACACAGCTTCAACTGTTGCTACTTATTCTCCTGACCTTCAATTAATATTTATTATCCTGATCATTGGATTTGATTCTACCTTGAGCCAAATGAACCAATGCATACAGAAAGAAAACGAGTGTCCAGTTTACCTCTTTCCTTACTGTAATAGTTGTTGGATAACAACTTATAGTTTAAAGGCATAATAAATTCTGTTATTGTGTATTTCCAGGTAGCTACAGTATAATTTTGAGTGTAATAAATATTTCTGGTGGGTTTGCAGCGGGTCTAGTCTAGTCTAGGCCATGTCTATGATGCATTATAAGTACCGTAAATCCTCTAATATTGGTCCGGGCCTTTATTTACCTCAACTGCAGAGGGTACCAGGCCTTTATTGGAAGCAGGCTTATATTAGAGACAGGCCTTTATTTCTAATTCCCTCTGTTTGATAAGTATATTTGTTCATATTTTAGTACGAAGCCTCCTTGTTTTCTGATCTGCTTCTGTTGGGGTACGTTAGGTAGCCGTTTTTTTGTTACTACAATGCATTACGATAATTACGGTAATCGACGACGGCATGCTCCAGAGACTTCCGCCGGCCGAGCCATCTCTCCGTGTCGACCACTCCCCCGGCCATTATCGGAGACCCAGCTTTTAATTGACTACAAGCCACTATTAGAGGATTTACGGTACATTCATAACACGTTATAATGCATTTATAAGGCATTATAAAACTCGTTAGAAATGCTTCTAATCACGTATGACACCTTATAACAAGGTTTATAAAGTACTATATGTTGTGGGCATAATGTATTATAAGTGTTTGAAATAATGTGCTGTGTAACCCAGGACTCCAAATACCAAACCTTAGCCAGTTATAAAGACATATAAAGAACCCCTCTAATGTATCATAACAGATTCTAAATTCTAAGTTGGAATAATGTCTTATCATTATCAGTAATACGCTATAGCATGACTTTGCAAAGACGGAAATGTCATCCCACTTCTCACACAGGAGGGTCCAAAAATAAAGATCTGAGGGACAGCCTTCATCCAAAAATACAGATTCGTTCAGATCGGCCACGGAATTAGCCATGTCTAATAAACGGGGCATGAATGAATGGCCGTGAGGGACAATGCACATGGCAAAATTAATTACTCTAAATTAATTACTTTCTTTCTTCTTTCTATGACTTTGTAGAGTCTTCAACATCCCTTCAGTTTTTCACAGATGCAGCACCTTCCGTTGGTTTTGGGGGTTCTATAATAATGAATGGTTTGTCCAATCGAAATACAATATCTTAGTGCAAATTCAAAATCCACTGCCCTATTTGAACTGTACCCTATCGTCATGGCTTGTCTACTATAGGGTAGCAAGTGGTCTAGGAGATCATAATGAAGATCATTAATAAAGGTCACTTTTTAATGCCAATTATTAAGAGTGTCATGCAACGTCTAACTTGTACACGCATCATAATCAACATGCTGGTCATGTGAACCATATAGCTGATGCTTTCTCTCGTTTTAAATTCCAGAGTTCAAAGCCATGTGTCCACAGGCCATTCAGCATGCCATGCCCTCCCTCCAGCCAAATGATTCTAGATAAAATCAATCCGAGCCACTGCAGAACCTCTTGAAATCAGCCGCCAGTTACATGAGAGTAGGTATGGCTAAAAGTACAATAAATGCCTCTGCGTTAGACCATTGCCAGATAGCATCTCTGTAGTCTGTGCCTTCAAAGTCCCGCAAATTACAAATACACTCGATTAAAGCCATGTTAGCGGGGATTCAATTCCACTTACGGTGTCAAGACCCATCATCACAGAGCCTACTTGGGAACCCCTCGATCTGCTTGCTTCTCTACGGTCTTGAAAAGGCATGACCCTCAGGCAATGATAAAAGACTACCCCTCACTATTTCACTGGTGCACAATATGGTCTCTAGATTAAGGCTGGGTTGTTTCTCTGATGATATAGATAAAATGTTGGAGGCAGTTCTTCTCATTGCTTTCCATGAGAAGAATCATCTATGGTTATAATCGTTAAGGTTCCATCTAAGGTTTTTTCCTGATTTGCACATGAATAAGTTTTTTCTGAAACATTCTAAAGATCTTGCCAAAAACATGGCCTTTTGTCCCTTCTCTTCAGTGGTGAATTACTTGCAATGCCAGTCCCCAACTCATCCATCCTTCCATCCATCAATGGCTGCAAATCCATGACGAATTCCTTGTTTGGAGTGACAAGATCAGACCATAGATGCTATAATGAACTCTGTATCTATATTTGCATTCATTCTCAATAAATCTGTTTTACGTGAGTTGTCTGACTAAATTGTAATTGTTTCATTCCAATATACAAAAGTGGAAGTTGAACTCTGGCATTCTCTCTAGCATTTCCTTCATACAAAATGGCAAATGATCATGTAATAATTGTGGAATGTGTATATGAATACATACAGTATATCTGATATAAGACATATATCTATTTGATACAATGCTGCACAATGAATTAAAAAAGGCTGAAATATTGAAGTGCTAATCCGATTCTTGTTTTCTCTTGATTTTGGCAACCCCTTTAGTGATAAACAGTCATTGCTTTGGTGTTTTGTACTCAATGTAGGCACATCGGCTTCCCTTCTCATCATCTCTTCTCATCTTGGAGTGTTTTTCATCTTTGGAAGACAATGACGATGGTCACTCTAGTTTTGGGTCGCTTTCTTTTTTAGCTCACTTGCCATTCTTTGAGCGATTAATCTGTTTTGTTGAATGAAGTTACATTTACTTCCTATACTGTGTACAAGTGTTCCGATGTATAAAACCCCATAGGTCCTATGGAAAGTTCCTATTGGCTGTTCCAAAGTCTAGATTGGTGCACAAGTGAAAACTAGTTTAGTGCTAATAAACAAACAAACAAAGGGAGGAAAACAGGCAGAAAGCAGATGAGAGAGAGAAACTTCTTTCATTCAGACCTATTTTCATATTCATAACTTACAATACTAAACACTACTAATGCATATTCAGCACTACCTCCACCACCCACTATCGACACCAAGGAAAATTCACAGTTCCCTGCTGATAGCCCAGCTTCCACGTGCACCTTATGCATAGGTGATATAACGCTTGTTTTGGCGTGAGATGGTTACCATGGTTACCATGGTATTTGCTCCAGCTATGCATAGTATTGTATTACATCACCACACAGCCATCTTGGTAGGAAAATAACAGGTGATTGTAATAAATTAACAGGTGATTATAATCAAACAGTCACAGCCAATGAGCTGTGTATATGGTGAAGCACCATATTGGTAGGAAATGCATGTGACATCATGGGAATACTATGAATTCTCTGGCTTTAAACACTTTTTACACAGAGCACATACTGGGTCGGGTCGGGCTTTTCTCACGCTTTTCTCCTTTGTGGTGGGGTAGGTCAGAACCGGGTTATTTTAACCTTTTCTCTTACACACAAATTGACGCTGGGTATGCTCTGCCTTTTCCCCAGATTAGAAGCTGTATAAAGACGACTTAATACACTAACTTTTTAATTAAATCTGTGAAACATAACACTTTCAATACCTTTAGTAACATGCTCTGCATCATACCTGTGTTGCCTCCCCCGTCTCGTCAGTGCTCTGCATTGGTCTGGTTGCACCGCAGTGGACTCAGACTCACTACAGACAAGTCAAGCAGCGCGCTAACAAAGCAAACTTCTGTTAACCCTTTGTGGGGCAGAGGCAAAGTGTAATCAAATACACTTTGGCCACATATAGGTGAAGCCAACCTTTCCCAAAACCACTCCAAAAAAAACAAAAAAAACATTGACAAGTTCAAAGTGTCTGGGGCTATATCTAAAAGATTCAGGGCTATAGCCCAATAGTCTGGGCCTAGTCCCACCACCGTAAAGCACAGATTAGGTTTGCCACACTAGAGACCCGAGTTCAAATCCAGAGTCAATTTAGCAAGCGCCAGTGTTTTGAAAAGACTTGCCCAAGACTGGTCTCTTTGCCCCTGTTCCAGACCCGACACCGCCGGTTTGCCCTCCCCCATCTGAAGAGGATGAGGCGATGCTGCTAGGCAACATTAACAATGGCGGGTCCTCACACACCATCGAGATAGCGTCCTGCCATTTTCCGGAGGTGATGAGAATGGCCGTCGGGATGTTTGGCCTGCAGCTGCCGCCAACCATCTCCTGCATAGTAACAGACTCCTAGATGGATATATAGACCAGTACCAGCACCCTCGAGTTTGAAGACATTTGGGAATGTGTCGAGACTGCGTGGCTGGTGCCATTGGGTGTCAAGCCCCCCGGCTTCTTTGACTTAGCCTGAGTCGAGCAAAAAACTGATGAATTCCATCACGGCATCGCTCGACTCGATGATGCACTGGCTGCCCATTTCGTGGTCGGAAGCCTACCCCACTGCGCAACAGAGACAAGGAGAGCAGTGCCCCCCGTTGTAACCTGGCTTGCTGTTGGGGGATGTCCGCTCAGCCTCTCCTCATAGAAGCTGACTCCTTGTGGGAGGGGCTGACCCGGCTTGTGAGGCTTCGTTTTCTCAGCCCCACCCGTGTGTCAGTGGCGATCCAATTGCTCCCTCCCACCTCTTCTCTGGTGTCAAGGGTGTACAAAACAATCCCATCCCAAAAAAGAGGAAATTCCTATCATCCTCACACTGCCTGCTCCCTGTCTGTACCCCACACCAGAGCAGCACAGCAGTGGCGGGTCAGAAAACCATCCTGAAGCCCCTCTCCCACATCTTTCTCCCAAACTGGAGAGCAGAGAGAGTGAGGCTCATCAAAAATACTGTCTGCCCCCCTCCTCCCGTCTCTGTGAGCCAGAGAGCGGGGAGTGTGTGGCCCCCTAAAAACTCCCCCCGATTGCCCCCCGTCTGTACCCCACACTGGGGCAACCCAGGAGCAGCAGACCAATAAACAGTTCCGATGACCCCTTCTTCACATCTCTGGAAGCCAGAGAGTGAAGAGTGCGAGGCTTGACCAAAATATGTCCCGCTCTCTGTCTATACACCACACCAGGTTAACACAGAAGTGGTGTGTCGGCAAACCGTTGTCGAGCCCAACCTCTCCTTGACTCTGACAGTCTGAGAGTGGAGGGGGAGAGGCTCGCTGACATGAACCCACCCCAGTGTTCACTAGGACAGTAAGAGGGAGAGAGAATAGAGGTCTGACCCCCATTCGTTCCTTATGAAAAAGGAGCACAGGAGCAGCAAAATAGCTATTCCCCCCTGGAGTCCCCTTCCTACAGTCAAAATATTGGTTCAAGCATGGGAAGTATTCATCCAATGACCGGCTTTGCGGTTTGCTTACTGGTGACTGATGGCAGCGTGTGCTTCCAGCATTTCAGTAGCACCAGCTGTTCTGAGTCTATGCAAGCATTGTGGAATGTGGTGTTTAGTTATTGTATTATTTTTCCTGACTAAATGCATACTTGTTTAGGTAAAAATGTTGTATATTAGTAAATGTAAGTTAAAGAGTAACTAAACCCCAAATGCATATCTGTGTAAAGTCTGACATCTAATAGTAAAACGCCTGCTGCCGAAAGTGCTATCTGCTATTGGCTGATCCTTGGCGCCAGGTGATGACACCACCTGTTGTACTCTATGGAAGGTGACATCAGCTGTCTGCTGATACGAGGTGACGTAAGGGGTGCCACACTCAGTGAGAATCCGTCCTTCATGCCTAAGAACATTTAGTAGTTTGTTTAGGTCAAGGACAGTCCAGTTGGGTGCGTTTCATCCTCCTCCCCATGGAGGAGAGAGAAAGGAAAAATTTAATCGTGTACATTCCACATGCACTCCACGCTCAGACACACACAGCAATTGTTTGTGTGCTACGTTGGCTACGGTGTGGCTGGTAAGCCTGTGTCAAAACAGAGGCTCACCCATTGGCTTTGTGATGGCATGTCTCAAGCCTATGTGCTGGCAGGGAGAGACCCTCCCACAGCTATTCATGCGCATACAAGTGTAGCGGCATCAACAGCTTTATTCAGGGAGACGTGTGTCGAGGAGATTTGCACAGCGGCGTTGTGGTCGACACACTGCCCATTCATCAGGTTTTACGTGCTGGATGTGTCTGGGTCTTTTTCCAGGTCTGTGCTTAAAACTGGGACACAAGACCTGTGAGTGAAGGACCTGTGCAACACTTAAGACCAGCCATTGTGCCGGCATTTGCTAGGATGCTTGCATGTCAGGTACCTAAGAGCTTAGCATTGTTGCGCCCCTCTTCCTCCCCGCCTGTAGTGCGTGTGGCAGAGTTGCGGCCAAGTAGCTTATTTATTGTATCATGATTACAGTCAATCAGGTTTGTGACACGGCATGTTGTCCACTGTTGGTGTCACAGCAGAGTGTGTAGTAATTGGGCTTCGCGCCCTAAGCCAATAGAGCCCTGTTAGATGGCAAAGCCTGTGTGAAATAGAATAACAGTTACGTATGGTACTATTTCTTTCATCACAGGTAGAGCCCTCTAACAAGTTACCCTGAAGCTCCACGAGTTGCTGAAGACTTTGTGGATGCAGAATAACGGGCCACTCGCCTTATGTAGGGCGAGGTCCCATATGGTTGCATAGGCTTATCCTGGTTGGCTGAGTACAGCCAACAGCTATAATTTGGATAGATTTTGACATAACTAATAAAAGAAAACATGGCAAATGGTAAGAAGTACAGGAAACAGTAGTGTGCACATCACCAAAAGACAGAAAATCATAAATATTATGCTCTCTAAACACATTTCCGATGTGGAGAAATTGTTTGTGAAGTCAGCTATTATCTTCCAACAGTGCCAAAGCAGTTACTGTGCATCATTATCCATGAATATAACACAGCATAATGACAGGATTTCTACAACTGTTAGGCCTTAAATAATTGTGTTAGAATATCTTAGACTGCTATAATTTCTGCCTAGCTTACAAGCATGGGTTAAGAACTGGGTCGATTGGGCCAGTGCCCATGGGCCTCTGAGATACAGGGGCCTCAAACTCCATACCCTCTCTCCCCCTCTCCCCTGACAAATGTACAAATTACAGCCAACTTCTGTTGATTTTGAGACAATAATACTATCATTAGCTATTTAATTTGTTGTTAAGTTATTTTTTGCAAGAACATTTTTAGTCAATGAGTGAAACAATTGCATGAATAAAAAGATACCGTACTAGCTGGCCTCTAGTGCTGTGAAAACCCTGCCGACAGTGAAGTGGAAACTATATCAGACTGGATGAAAGTATGAACTCTGATCTATGGACTAATAAACAATAAAGAAATTATTGGAAGGGAATTGTTGCTTATTTGATGTTTGTGTTTGTTTAGCGTGACCAGTAATATAAATAAATTGACATCAAATCATGACAATTTTTTGTGAGAACAACTGTGCGAGAGCTCTGCCAACTCACATCCTGATTTAGCTTTGTCTTCTTGTTGGAACTGCATGATTCGGAACACTCTGAGCTACATCTCAACGTGAAAGACGTTTGTCTATTTCAGAACCCATTTGCTGCAGGCATCTATGAGGCCCCTGCCATCTCTACAGCTATGTGAATCTCTTCTCACCCACAGTCTCCTCATCAGACAGAACCTGGGATGGTACCCTTTCCCTGAAGAGGATTTCCAAAAGGGCTCATATTTTGGGACTTGCTATTTTTTTTCCTTAACTTGTTAAGAATTATTCATGCAAGGCCTGCACACCTCCACTCAGAGAGTCTTACTCACCAGAGCTGGTGAGAAGAAAGACTCAGTTAGGGCAACTCATGAAGGGGCAGAGGACACCTTGAATTTTCAGAATGTACCTCATTCTATCATACCACAGAAGGTTGGAACTATAACCATTACAATACTTGCACTAAAATGCACGAATAAACTTCTTCTTCTATTCTAGTTACAAGTCTATTGAGCTTCCTATACAACTTTCACAATATGACAATGTACATGAAAAACAAACCCAGCTAACAACAGTAAAGAAATATATCATTGAATGTCTATTCAGCTAATAGACCCATTATGGTCCATAGTATTAGTTATGATTATTGACCTACTCCGGCCCCCGAAAAGAGCCAGGCAGAGTGACCTGGCCCTCCTGAGAAAAGGTTTGGGACCCCCTGCTCTAAAGAATAGGATATTACTATTTGCAAAACAATCAGTATTGATAAAAATGTGTCCATCCCTCTGGTTTCTGACAGGGCCCACTCCAAATTGTGCTTCATATCCTTGCTGTAATCAGGACATATTGTTAGACAAAGATGAGAAAACAAAAACCATTAGACTAAGATCAAGTCACAGGTAGTTAGTGCCATATGCTAAAATTCCCATATGGACTAAAATAAACAGAGTCCTAGACAGAGAGACAGAGTCCTAAAAATAGCACTTGTTTCGGAGGATCTGAACCCAAATAAAAAAAAAAAAATTCTGTAGCCATGCATTTGATGGGTAAGTGTGCAAGTGCTAATGAGGTGCAGGGCCAACATGATTTCATAAAAAGTCATGAAATGAGCACCCACTGTGAATCACAGATTTACGTGCTGTGGACGTGTATGAATTATGTGAAAATTACGTTCCTCCACCACAAACT